>NW_026779641.1:0-84695 GCF_030144855.1 Hypanus sabinus
TGCAGTGTGAGTAGTTCTCATCATTTCTCTCTCTCCCAGTAGCTACCGACCGAAATGTCATAAAGGGTAGACAGATAGTGTCGATCCCACCTGCGATGGAATGAACAAAGCAAATCCTCAGTTCCCTCGGTCGGGGATCGGTAAATCCCAGAGTGTGGACGGATCGGCTTCCCGCTGTTGCAAGCGGTAGCCCGGGGACAGTTCCGACATGCGGGAAGCTCACACCTCCCGAGCCTTTGCTGGTGATTCGGAGCTGGGTTGAAAGAGCGGCGTTTCCGATAACACCTCCAACTACACCGGTTTCCCGCGGGACATGCACAGGAAGTCGATGTATTCAATTAGCTGAAGGGAATTATTAATCCTTTCAAAAGCGTTTCGCTACAGTTCAATTGCTGAACAACTGAATAAGTTCTCAGTCTCATTTAAGGGGCTAACTGCCTTTGTGATGTTTATATTTCAGTAAAAAAAAGCTTCTTACCCTGTACCGCGGCTCCAGATTCTGTTACCACCCTGTCCGGTAAGGCTGTGTTACGGGTTCAGTAAGTAATGAACACACCCTGGTTAGTGTTCAGTCAGCTCCTGGTGATAATCATTAACTAAACCCACAGCGTTATCAGTGGGTCTCTCCGCGTCCTGTTCATTAGCACAGGGTACGTTCCGTCTCCGAGCAAACATCACCATGGAGATGAAATGTGATCTCAGTGATTTTGAGAGTGGAATGTTTGTCGGTGCCAGACGGTGCAGTTTTATAGACAATAGGTGCAGGAGTAGGCCGTTCGGCCCTTCGAGCCTGCACTGCCATTCAGTGTGATCATGGCTGATCATCCACAATCATTACCCCGTTCCTGTGTTTTCCCCATATTCCATGACTCCGCTATTTTTAAGAGCTCTATCTAACTCTTTCTTGAATGCATCCAGAGACTTGGCCTCCACTGCCTTCTGAGACACAGCGTTCCACATATCCACCGCTCTCTGGGTGAAAAGGTTTTAACTCAACTCTGTTCAAAATGGCCTACCCCTTATTCTTAAACTGTGGCCTTAAACTACCGCGGTTCTGGGCTCCAGACGGTGCCTGGTTTCAGATCCTCACACAACAGGAACTATTTTGTCCACGTCCCTATTAAACTTGGTGGGATACTTTATGTCTCATCGAAGTTCCCACTCATTTTACCAAATTTCCGCGGATACAGTCAAGTACATTGTTAATTAAAAATGTAATGTCTCCCCTGTTTTAAGTCACACCAGAAGTTAAGATCACAACAGATTCCTCATAGAAAAACTCACGGGGGCAGATATCTGTGTAGTAAACCTTCTTTTGATTTCCCACCTACCCACTCACATCTGACAGAAACAACACTGCAGGCGGTGATCCATAACAGGTCTCAACAACTGACTATATAATGGAACCATCAACTCCTTACACCGCCGTCCCCCACGACCACCCCCTGGCCCGCTGTGATCTCCAATGTGGGTGGTTCCATACTTTTGACCACCAACCGCAATGCCGTCTAGGATGGAGAGATCGTGTCGATCCCGCCAGTGAAGGAATAAGCAAAGCGAATCCTCAGTTCCCTCGGTCGGGGATCGGTAAAGCCCCGAGTATGGACGGACCGGCTTCCTGTTACTGCATGCGGTAGCCCGGGGACAGTTCCGAGATGCGGGAAGCATAACACTATAGACGGCCGCGGTTTCCCGCGGGACCTGCACCGGAAGTCGATGCGTTCAATTAGCTGAAGGCATTTATTAATTCTGTCAAAAGCGATTCGCTACAGTCCTAATGTCGATCAACACAATACGTTATCAATCCCATACAAGTGCTCATAAAAGTGGCTAAATATCTTTGTGATGTTTATATTTCAGTATATCGAGCTCCTTACCGTGTACCGCGGCACCAGATTCTGTTACCACCCTGTCCCGGTAAGGCTGTGTTACGGGTTCAGTAAGTAATGAACACACCCTGGTTAATGTTCAGTCAGCTCCTGGTGATAATCATTAACTAAACCCACAGCGTTATCAATGGGTCTCTCCATGTCCTGTTCCTTAAAACAGGGTGCGTTCTGTCTCCAAACAAGCATCACCATGGAGATGAAATGTGATCTCAGTGATTTTGAGAGTGGAATGTTTGTCGGTGCCAGACAGTTCAGTTTTATAGACAATAGGTGCAGGAGTAGGCCGTTCGGCCCTTCGAGCCCGCACCGCCATTCATTGTGATCATGGCTGATCATCCACAATCATTATCCCGTTCCTGCTTTCTCCCCATATTCCTTGACTCCGCTATTTTTAAGAGATCTATCTAACTCTTTCTTGAAAGCATCCAGAGAACTGGCCTCCACTGCCTTCTGAGGCAGAGCGTTCCACAGATCCACCACGCTCTAGGTGAAAAAGTTTTTCCTCAACTCTGTTCTAAATGGCCTTCCCCTTATTCTTAAACTGTGGCCTCTGGTTCTGGGCTCCAGACGGTGCCTGGTTTCAGATCCTCACACAACCGGGACTATTTTGTCCACGTCCCTATCAAACTCCGTGGGATACTTTATGTCTCAACGAGGTTTTAAAACCCTTTGTTTTAATCTTAATGACGTCAGCCAGGGAATTCCGTTCATCTGCAATTGATCACATTGACAGTTTCCATAACTGCACAGGTTACCACGACTTCACGCAAACAATATTCTATAGATACGGGTATTTCATGAAAGAAAGCAAACTTTCACCATCGAGCGTTAGGATGTACAATTAATTTTATTGCATTTCTGGAACATGAGTGAATTCACTGGCAGGCCTTCCTCCTCCAAAGTGACCCACCACGTCAACATAAAGTGAACAGAACGATGACGTCAGCTGGGGGCGCATCACTGACCTCCAGATTAGTTTTTTTTTTCTCTTTATGTAATTTCTCGCACTTTAACTGAAACTGGTTGATCTGCATCAAGCCCGTACCTCTCTGACCCTGCAACTCAGTAACTCTTTCTCTGAAGCTTTCCGCTCCTTTTGGATCCTTCTGTGTTCTCCTCCTGACCTATCTCGCTCGGCGTCAGCTCTTTGCCGGTATTCCAGGACTTCCTGTTGTAACCTCTCTCGCTCGGCTTCTGCTTTATGTTTTCATTCGTTTTCCCTCTCTAATCTTTGCCATTCTGCCTTGACCGTAATAGTTAATTTCTAGCTCTTCCAGAAGTATAGTTGGTGTATTTTAAACGACGTTGTTAGCTTTTAACTGTTAGTCTATTGCGTCCTGATTTGAAAATAAAATACAGCATTAGTTTATTCACAATAGATAGTATAGAGTATGTTTTACACTATTAAGAAAATTGAGTATCATTTAACAACGTAAAAGATAGTTTTATTAAGGGTACTTACAGATCGTTTTGAATCAAAAATTTATGAGTATGCCAATCTCATAAGTATCATTTGTACGTACGATTTCTATCCAATCCATTGAAAAGTTATTAAATTCAATCATGAATAGCTGATATACAAATAGTTTGGGGACCAGGGCGTGGGTAATGTTAAAAATAGCATTCTCAGGCACAGCACAGCCAGAGTTGAAAATATTTATAGAACATTAAAGAGAAGTGAATTTATTCAAGGCCAAGAACTGCACTGGCAGCAGTATGAAGCCATTTGGTAACATTTTTCTAACTGTTTGTCAACATTTATCTCATTTTATTAACTTTAACAATCTTAATAAAACTTAGGGTGATCTTAAATGAATAAGTATTACTTCACAAAATTTAAAGAAATTGCTCTTAAAATCTGAGAGAACATTTTTCAAAACTATTTCAGGAATTTATATTGTTAGACTAAAATAGACACTAGAATCAAGGCTGCTTTTTTCCTCACTGGTTAGACTACAACCTGCTTATAAAATTAGCACATTCTTTATTACTTTTATTCTACTGATAAAACCAAGGATCTTGATTACCATTCTCTAAAGAGCTTTCTTAACATGTCCAGTCATCTTCAGTTATTGCTGTACATACATCCTCAGACTTTACTGTTCCTGAATCACTATTAGACTTGTACCATGTGGGTCAAATTGTTGCTCCTCACAGATCAGAAAACAAGATAACTGAGCATCAACATTGTTCATTACTGACTTATTACAAAACTGAGGTATGGGCTTGAATACTCTAGGACTCAATTCACACCAATGTTAGCAAATAACACATTTCTACGGACAATGCTCCAAAATAAATTACAGAAAAAATAGATTAAATTTACCTGTCAAAGGTAAGATCTTTGCAAGGCAAAGATTTTCTTCAATATGGAATGCTGAAGCATTCTAAACATAAACCCTGGTTTAGATTGCACTTCTTACATTCATAAAAAAAGTTCAGATGTATCAAAATAGCAAGATCTCTAGTTTTCTGTTGAGAACTCAGTTAATTTTGATGATCGATGGATAGCTATATTTATAGGAGTTTAATATTAGTGCCACATCTCCGATTTAATCATTTGTGGATATGTTCTGCTTTCTAATCCTTTATTGGCAGGGAAGTTAAGATATTGTTATATTGAACAAGAGGAATGACAGTAATCTGTAATGCCATATTGCTCCCCAGTGTGAACACACCTGACCAGTTTTTCTTATCGACCTACATTATTTCAGTTAGGAACCAGTTAGAATGCAGCAAATTTACATTATTCTAGATATACATAGCAAATTGCATTCAAAGTTTCATCCAGTTATTTTTTTTTTTTGAATGTTTGGCTATGCAATAACAAGTGACAAAGTTTGTGTTACTGTTTATAATGGGACTGAAGATTTCTGTTCTTCCCATTGTAATCAGGTTAGCTCAATGCAAGCCATGCTATTTCCAGCTTACACAACGGTGTGCATCATATAACCATTTTACTAGCCTACTCTGTGGTAATGTCTCATATAACACTTTCATTGCAGTTTAGAAAGGCATTCTGAGGAGCTTCTGGCTCATTAACTGTTCAATTTTGACGTTATATAGATTTTAAAGGGATGGTAATTGATCAGAGCCAATAGCCTTCCATTGTCCTGAGGGTGAAGAGAGAAATATTAGCTGGGCTTTCTGCTCCTGACTGTCATCCAGCAGCATCAGCTGCAAGGTTTGTGTATGCACACAACAGGATAAGGATAAATTGGGTCAGACTTCATGAATGAATAAGCTGCCAATTTTCATTGGCATGGCTCACAGAAGAAAACTGGTCTGAAGCATATTGGATGGCTGTCCTCAGAAAACATCAGTGCCTCCGTGAGAGGGCTAAGAAGAGAGCCACTTGGAAGTCGGGTGAGAAGCCAAAGACTCATCATTTACTAGGAAAGAAATGATGTAATTTTACGACATGTGTTAGACCACTCCACTCTTTTGCAGAACCCTGTTGATCAAAATTGTAATGTTTCACATTCAGAAGACAAAAAGAACCTTTGATATCCTTTATTTTAAGAAAAAAAAAGTCAGTTCCTCTTTCAATATAAATAAACCAAAGACATCTTGATAGATAGGCTAGTGCCATCTGTAGAGCCAGGGTTAAAACCCACACATAATTTTGTTAAATAAATAAATGGAATGTTTTATTAAGACAAGCTGATTAAATGTTTAAAATGTACACAAATTCAAGTACAGAACATTGCATTTCATAGGGTTAAGAAAACAAATGAAGCAAACTCATTCAACATTTTGTATAATTCTTACCAAGAGGCAAAAGAGGAAAGAAAATGATGTGGTCAAATGCTACAAGTGAACTGATTCAATAAACTGTTCCCAAAGTAAATAGAAGAGCATATCAAATTTCATTCTTTTATTACCTACACTACTCCCAGGGAAGATCAGAGGTATGGAGGAGAACTAAAAGGAGTCTTGCCCAGGCTCAACTTGTGAGTTCACAAAGTTCAAAGACTAAAGTAATGCTTGGCCTATAAAACTGAACATTTTAATTTATGTGATCAACAGCAAATTCCTCTGAGATAATTGCCTTAATGTTAAAACAGTGTGGAAAGAAAATTGAAGAGTTAAGTCTTATTTACTTATTATACCCACACATATTATTTGAAAATATGCATCATTTACTAAAATAACACTACATTATTGAAAATTTAGAGATGGTATTTCTCCAAATGAAAACGCTAAATGGGAATTTATTTTTCCTGGCAGTAATCCTGTCTTCCAAGACTGATGGGAGTTCATGGCGTTGAAAATCTATTTCTTTGGAAATTATCCCTTTGCCAAAGGACCATGTGAAAAATGAAGCAAAATGAACCATAAAACCATAAGTCTTAGGGGCAGAATTAGGCCATTCAGCCCATCGAGTGTGCTCTGCCATTTGATCATGGCTGATTTTTAGCAGTCATGATTGTCCTTCAGTCACACAAACTCAACCCCAATGAACTAAAGTAGATAGAAAAAAACTAAACCAACACCTTGTTATTGGTCCAATGCTCACAGACTACTCCAATGATCATTCATACAAATGTAGAGAAATGGTCAAATGTAAATGAAGTCTCCAGTGTACAACCCCAGTCAACCAGAAGTAACCACAGACCATATAATCCAGAACGATCTTCAAACAAGAAGGGGTACTCTTCTCATAATTGTATTGATTATATATTAAAAATAAATTATTTTTGCTGATCTATATCAGCTCTACTTGTGTTTATTTACTGAATCTATTTGCTTTAATGGGTGGATGAAAGTAGAAAACTACTCTGAATGCATGGTCAATTTCCAGGCCAAAAGCTACTTAGGTCTCAATGCAACATTTTGGCTCAACGACCTACATATAGGTTGTTCTGCATTTACTTCAGCCTTTTCAATGGTGATGAAGCTCATAATCATTTATTTGTTCACAGAATCCTTCTTTGCACTCAAGTTAGTTTATCCCATCCCTGGATCTTGCATACTATCTAGTAACGGCTATTGAAAAAGTTAATACACATCATTTCCAGAACTCTGCAACAGAGGTAAACGAAATAGCAATTTGCATACGAGATTCCTTTTCCTTTGTGAATAGGTATCTGATCTCCAACATACAAACTGAACCTTCAAAATCAGTATCTTTTGTTTATTTTCTGAAAAGGAATCTCAAGCTATTTCTTTTGTGAGTACTGGTTAGCTCAGCACCTGATGTAACTAATTGTTAAGTTATATAGCTCATGCTTTAGTGTTTTCTACTGGAAACTGGTATCCGACAGTTTTAAAAGGAAAATTTTCAATTTGGGTTGTAAGCATATGATCTCTCACGATCAACTTTCTGCCTGACATTTTGCACAGGTATCTCATAAGGTCACTAATGAAGACCAAAATTCATGTTTTTGACATGATTTAGGAATAATTATTTAATGCACAAATGAACATGTTACTAGGAACTGTACAGCAGACTCAACTTTAAAGGCTTGATTCACTACTCTCTTTATTTCCACTATATAAACCTTAAATACTGTATTTCCCTCATGAAGTAGTGTTTTATGAGTTTTAGGTTCTACCAGGACAAAGATAATATCCGTTACTCCTCATTGCAAAAATCTGATTCATAATAGTCTGACTTTTGCTCAGCTGGTAGGGCTGCACAAAATTTCTACATACTGGCCAAGGAAAACATTAAAGAATAAAGCAAAAGATTTATAGTGAATATTAATACTTAAGTCTATTTCTAACATTTAGTGAATGGAATTTTAATAGGTGTTTTAGAGATCAAATTCTTTCTGTTTTTATTTTGTTAAAAAATGCTTTTCCGTGGCCTTACCTGTCAGAAAACCAGACGAGCTATCAAAATGAACAACATTATGCAAAGGCACACGAGTGAATCTGCAGATGCTGGAAATAATTGATTGATACCTGGAATTCGTGGATTGATACCTGGAATTACGATGTTGCAGCTATTAGTGAAACATGGTTGCAGGAAGGGTGTGATTGGCAACTAAATATTCCTGGATTTAGTTGCTTCAAGTGTGATAGAGTAGGAGGGGCCAGAGGAGGAGGTGTTGCATTGCTTGCCCGAGAAAATCTTATGGCGGTGCTTTGTAAGGATAGATTAGAGAGCTCCTCTAGGGAGGCTATTTGGGTGGAATTGAGGAATGGGAAAGGTGTAGTAACGCTGATAGGAGTGTTTTATAGGCCACCTAATGTGGAGCGGGAGTTGGAAGAGCAAATGTGTAAGGAGATACCAGATATTTGTAGTAAACACAAGAGGGTGATTGTGGGAGATTTTAATTTTCCACACGTAGATTGGGAAGCTCATTCTGTAAAAGGGCTGGATGGTTTAGAGTTTGTGAAATGTGTGCAGGATAGTTTTTTGCAACAATACATAGAAGTACCGACTAGAGATGGGGCAGTGTTGGATCTCTTGTTAGGGAATGCGATAGGTCAGCTGACAGATGTATGTGTTGGGCAGCACTTCGGGTCCAGTGATCACAATTAGCAATAGCTTCAATATAATTATGGGGAAGGACAGGACAGGACCTAGATTTGAGATTTTTGATTGGAGAAAGGCAAACTTTGAGGTGATGTGAAGGGATTTAGAGAGTGTGGATTGAGTCAAGTTGTTTTATGGGAAGGATGTAATAGAGAAATGGAGGTCATTTAAGGGTGAAATTTTGAGGGCGCAGTATCTTTCTGTTCCTGTTAGGTTGAAAGGAAAGGTTAAAGGTTTGAAAGCACCATGGTTTTCAAGGGATATTAGAAGCTTGGTTCGGAAAACGAGGGATGACTACAATAGAAAAAGGCAGCATGGAGAAAAGGAATTGCTCGAGGAGTATAAAGAATGTAAAAGGAATCTTAAGAAAGAGTTTAGAAAAGCTAAAAGAAGATACGAGGTTGGTTTGGAAAATAAGGTGAAAGTAAATCCGAAAGGTTTCTACAGTTATATTAAAAGCAGGAGGATAGTGAGGGATAAAATTGGTCCCTTAGAGAATCAGGGTGGTCAGCTATGTGTGGAGCCGAGGGAGATGGGAGAGATTTTGAATGATTTCTTCTCTTCGGTATTAACTAAGGAGAAGAATATTAAATTGTGTAAGGTGTGGGAAACAAGTAAGGAAGTTTTGGAACCTATGACAATTAAAGAGGTGGAAGTACTGGCGTTTTTAAGAAATTTAAAAATGGATAAATCTCCGGGTCCTGACAGGATATTCCCCTGGACCTTAAGAGAGGTTTTTGCAGAGATAGCAGGAGCTCTGACGGAGATCTTTCAGATGTCATTAGAAATGGGGATTGTGCCGGAGGATTGGCGTATTGCTCATGTGGTTCCATTGTTTAAAAAGGGTTCTAGAAGTAAGCCTAGCAATTATAGACCTGTCAGTTTGACATCAGTGGTGGGTAAATTAATGGACAGTATTCTTAGAGATAGTATTTATAATTATCTGGATAGACGGGATCTGATTAGGAGTAGCCAGCATGGATTTGTGCGTGAAAGCTCATGTTTGACAAACCTTATTGAATTTTTTGAAGAAGTTACGAGGAATGTTGACGAGGGTAAGGCAGTGGATGTAGTCTATATGGAATTCAGCAAGGCCTTTGACAAAGTTCCACGTGGAAGGTTGGTTAAGAAGGTTCAGTCGTTAGGTATTAATGCTGGAGTAATAAAATGGATTCAACAGTGGCTACATGGGAGATGCCAGAGAGTAGTGGTGGATAATTGTTTATCGGGATGGAGGCCAGTGACTAACGGGGTGCCTCAGGGATCTGTTTTGGGCCCACTGTTGTTCGTAATATACATAAATGATCTGGATGATGGGGTGGTAAATTGGATTAGTAAGTATGCCGATGATACTAAGGTAGGAGGTGTTGTGGATAATGAGGTGGGTTTTCAAAGCTTGTAGGGAGATTTATGCCGGTTAGAAGAATGGGCTGAACGTTGGCAGATGGAGTTTAATGCTGAGAAGTGTGAGGTTCTACATTTTGGCAGGAATAATCCAAATAGAACATACAGAGTAAATGGTAGGGCATTGAGGAATGCAGAGGAACAGAGAGATCTAGGAATAACTGTGCATAGTTTCCTGAAGGTGAAGTCTCATGTAGATAGGGTGGTGAAGAAGGCTTTTGGATCGCTGGCCTTTATAGATCAGAGCATTGAGTACAGAAGTTGGGATGTAATGTTAGAATTGTACAAGGCATTGGTAAGGCCAAATTTGGAATATCGTGTACAGTTCTGGTCACCGAATTATAGGAAAAATATCAATAAATTAGAGAGTGCAGAGCCGATTTACTAGGATGTTACCCGTGTTTCAGGACTTAAGTTACAGAGAAAGGTTGAACAAGTTAGGTCTCTATTCATTGGAGCGTAGAATGTTGAGGGGGGATTTGATCGAGGTATTTAAAATTTTGAGAGGGATAGATAGAGTTGACGTGAATAGGCTGTTTCCATTGAGAGAAGGGGAGATTCAAACGAGAGGACATGATTTGAGAGTTGGGGGCAGAAGTTTAAGGGAAACACGAGAGGGTATTTCTTTACTCAGAGAGTGAAAGCTGTGTTGAATGAGCTTCCTGTAGAAGTAGTAGAGGCCAGTTCAGTTGTGTCATTTAAGGTAAAATTGGATAGGTATATGGACAGGAAAGGAGTGGAAGGTTATGGGCTGAGTGCAGGTAGGTGGGACTAGGTGAGATTAAGAGTTCGGCACGGACTAGGAGGGCCGAGATGGCCTGTTTCCGTGCTGTGATTGTTATATGATTATATGTTATATAAATAAAAACACAAAATGCTCGTAGAACTCAGTAGGACAGACAGCATCTATGGGAGGAGGTAGTGACGACGTTTCAGGCCGAAACCTTTATCAGGAGTGAAGTAACATGGAAGGGTTTTGGCCCGAAACGTCGTCACTACCTCTTCCCATAGATGCTGTCTGGCCTGCTGAGTTCTGCCAGCATTTTGTGTTTTAAACATTATGCAATTTAATCTCTGCTGTTGTTGTGTTAATGAACTGCACCATCATTGCAAATGGAGGAACTATTTTCAGAGACTATCTTGAGCGTGGTATGTAGGAGAATAGTACAACTTGACAATGTGTTGATTATTCTTTTGAACATGCCAAGCAGTAGATGTATTTAGCATCTCTTCTCAAGCCATTGTTGATTGTTAACATTTTATGAATGGCCAGATCTTGCTGGGTTTGCCCATCTGCACTTACTTTTATTCATTTAGAGATACAGCATGGTAATAGGCCTTTCGGCCTAATGAGTCTGTGTCTCCCAATTGCAACCATGTGACCAATTAACCTACTAACTCGAACATCTTTGGAATGTGGGAGGAAACTGGAGCACCCAGAAAAATTCACGTGGTCAGTGGGAAAGAATACAAATTATTTAAAGAGAGTGGCAGAATCGAAACAGGGTCACTGTGGCTGTAACAGTGTTACACTAACAGCTATACTACCGTTCTGCCCCCTTCCAAGGGGTCGTTTCCGGAGGACTGATTTCCATATGCTCTTGCATCATTGAGGTAGGTGATTTATGGAATTATTCTCTTGGCCTCAACAAACTGAACAGAAAAATAACCCTTTCTTTCAAAGTAGCACGGAGATAATGAGCTCTGAGTTTCACAGAAAAACAACGGGCTCTTCCTATACTTAAGAAGAAATGCTGATGCTGAAACCCAAAGCAACACACGGGAAACTCTGAAGAAACACAGAATACCAGATAGTTGACGTGTCGGGCCGAGACCCTTGATCAGGAACTAACCCTCAACTCCTAAACCAGCCAAGTATTCCCCTGCTCGTTGTTCGGAATGAAGGTAGAAACAACTACTTGGAAATATACCCACAAGGAAATAGAACATTGTTATGTTACGTACCCCGTAACTGAGTGTCTGACCAGCAGAGAAAGAAGAATCCGTTGGAGTCTGGTGGTACTATATTCAAAAGTGTTTATTAGTAAAATAAGCAAAATAAATACCAATAATGCAAATATATAGATAACACAAGTTAGCAATAACAAACCTAAAAGTGTGGGAATAATAATAAGCAATAATAAACAAGCTCTATCGATGTCTAGGGGGTAAATGAATTTGTCATAGAAAAGTACAAAGTTCAGTTCACTTGATGCGTGCTGAGTTAGATATGATTGTTGTGTTGCAATCGTTGGAGAGAGAGCGAGCGAGAAGTAACAGCTACAGCTGTCAAACCTTCCTTTGCGTTCTTGATCCGTCGTATCGTTGAGACGATTCAGTTACGGCCCCTCTGTCATTCAGCTAAACCGTTCTTCTGCGGTGGACTCGTCACTCTGGCATGAGTGGAATCACACACGTCCCCACCGGCCCTGCTATAACACTGTGAGTTTTACGGACAGATCTCCTTGTTCGGTCTCTGATGCCCCACACCTTCCCATGGGTTCCAACACTCAATCAGTGTCCACTGGTGTGTCTCCTGGTGCGTCTGAAGGGTGCCTCTCCAGACCTGATTTTTATCCCTACTCACGGGGTCTCAGCTATCAATCAATTTTAAATGGCTGTGTCCATCAAACCTGCCCACACTGGCAGTCCACTGAGGAATGTTAATGAACAGAATGGTATAAGATAAATAACCCTCGCAGAAGTCATAATACGGTAAATCAACGTCTCTCTCCCCTCTCTTATCTGTAGCAGATGTTCTTGCAGGTTTTCTTTTCATCTCTCTCTCTCATGAGCAGCATAGCAACAGTAATGGTTTGTGATACTCAAAGGGGAGATATGGGCAACCCTGCACCCTATTGTCCATCAGAACTGTTCATCCTTCATAACACCCCCATCCTTCTGGGAATTTTAGGTGAAAATTAACGAATAAAGCATATTGCAGAATTACGGAGTTTAACAGAATACGATAGTGGTCTTAACTATAAAAATAATACAGATACACATTCAACTTAGCATCGAGACAAACTGTCAGCAATTATATAGTCACACCCCTTAATATGTTTCATTTTAATATCGAATTCCTGTAGCAACAGACTCCAACTTTGTAACCTCCTATTTTTGTTTTTCATGTTAGCCAAAATACCAAGGGGTTATGATCAGTATAAACAATTACTGGCCGCTGTGCTGAACAAATATAGACCTCAAAATAATGTATCGCCAAGATAAGTGCTAACAATTCTTTTTCCACAGTAGAGTAATTTCTCTGGTGCACATTGAACTTTCGAGAAAAATACGCTACTGGGTGATCCACTCCATCCCCTGCTTTCTGCAGTAGGACTGCCCCTGCAGCCTCATCACTTGCATCGGTCGCCAGGGAGAAAGGTTTCAAAACGTCAGGTGCTCATCCCGAGTGTCACTCCAAACCACCACATCGTCAATATAAGCCCTTGTGTTTGGTAACTCTCTAATCACTGCAACGATCATTCTCTGAAATGTCCCAGGTGTCACTGCAAACCACCACATCGTCAATATAAGCCCTTGTATTTGGTAACTCTCTAATCACTGCAACGAGCATTCTCTGAAATGTCCCCGGGGCATTTTTCATTCCAAACGGGAACACATTGTATTCATAGAACCCGGATGGGGTGACAAAATTCTCGAGCCCTGTCCGTTAAAGGAACGCACCACTAGCAAGTCAATCTTAGTGATTTATCTCGCTTTACCCAGTTTATCAATACAATCGTCCACCCTAGGGATAGGGTACGCATCTGTCTGTGTGACAGCATTCACCTTTCTGTAATCGGTACAGAGTCTTATATTACCGTCCGGCTTTGGTACGACCACACATGGAGATGCCCATGCAGAAACAGATTCACGAATAATACCAGCAGCTGGCATATGCTAGATTTAATTTTCCAGTAGCTTGCTCTTTTCCAAATTCATCCAATAAGGGGATTGTTTAATAGTTTGGGCCGAGGTAACAATGACATCATGCTCTGTTCCTTTACACCTCCTGGGAACATCTGGACATAAATCTGTATGCCGTTTAATGAGCTGTGTTAACTGCTCTCTTTGATCAGGCTCTAAGTGATTGACTTTATCAGCAAGGTTGGCTAAAATAACAGAGTTCTCTAGTCTGGTGGGTACTATGCTTATCTTTTCAAAGCGCTCAGGTCCCTCCTCAACACTCCTTTCTGCCTCATCGGTTTTCGTGACCGCACCGACCACCGCGGTGGTCGATTCATGGTAATCTTTCATCATGTTCACGTGAACCAACTGGCTTGGCTTTCGTCTATCAGGTGTTTCGATCACAAAATTCAGCGAGTCTATTTTCTTAATCACTTTATACGGTCCTTGAAACATTGCCTGTAGGGGGTTGGTAACTACAGGGAACAGGACCAAAACCTTATCGCCCACGTGAAATTCTTGCTCTCGGGCTCTTTTATCATACCATTGCTTCATTTTTGTTTGGGAGTCTTTGCGATTTTGCTTTGCCAGGGCGCATACCTTATGGAGTCTTTCTCGGAATTTCGAAACGTAGTGAATCACATTGACTTGAACGTTCGGACTAGACCATTTCTCTTTAAGTAGGATTAAAGGTCCTCTGGGCTTGTGACCAAAAACAAGCTCAAACGGACTGAACCCCAGAGATTCCTGAACCGGATCCCTCACTGCAAATAACAGAAGTGGTAGTGCATCATCCCAGTCTCCAGTGTTTTCCTGACAGTAAGTTTTGATCATGGTCTTTAAAGTAGCGTGGAGTCTTTCCAACGCTCCTTGAGATTCCGGATAGTATGCAGAGGCTAAAATTTGTTTAACTCCCATCTGTGTCATCATTTGCTGAAATGCTCTGGATGTAAATGTACTCCCCTGATCCGACTGTACTTCCTTAGGTAGCCCCACTGTGGTGAAGAATTTAATGAGGGCCTTCACCACCGCAGGCGTCCTAATGTTCCCCAGGGGCACAGCCTCTGTAAATCGTGTAGCAGCACACATCATTGTCATGACGTACTGCCGCCCACTCGCAGTTCTAGCAAAGGACCCACAAAATCCACAATGATTCGGGAAAAGGGCTCCTAAAAAGCGGGTATCGGTCGGAAAGGAGACTTAGGGATAACCAGTTTGGCTTTCCTACCACCTGACACGTATGGCACCTTTTACAATAGTCAGCTATATCCTTCCTCATATTTGGCCAGTAAAAATCTTTCATAACCCTATGCACTGTCTTCCTTACTCCCAAATGTCACCCAGAGGTTCCTTGTGAGCCAGGTTTAAAATTTCATCCCGATACACCTACGGAACCATCACCTGGTGTACCACCGCCCAGTCCTCATCGACTGGCACCGTGGTCGGCCTCCACTTCCTCATCAACACTCCGTCCTTCAGGTAGTCACCCTCTGGTTCTTTATCCAGTTCTGACTCAGAAAGAACTGACTCTCTCAATGCCACAAGCTCCTCGTCACGTCCCTGCTCTTTTATAAATTCTCTCCTTGCAAGGCTAAGTCTACATCCTCTCCTTTCCTCTCTTTCACCTCCCTATTCTCCGCTTTACCATCCCCTAACCCCTCTTGGTACAGAGTCGGTAAAAACGTCTCAGCCAAATCAACAGTGGACTCATTTAAACTGTCCTCTTTCTCAGCCGCCTTTCTCGACATGCTGCGAGTGATTGCGCATGCGGGATAGATCTTAGAATCTAGGGCCGGGTCCTCAGCACTCACAGGCTTGCTTGTCAGCTTCACTGCTGAACACACGTCACCACCTGTTAAATCATTACAAGAAGGACGTCCACGCCGTCTCTCGGTAATTCTCAACGCACCCCTACTTCGACTGGTCCAGATAACAGGTCACATTTTAAATGATCTTGTGCAAAGGTACAGCTTCTGTCCCTTTCCCTATGTCTCTTAATACCACTTCTCCAGTTTCGGGACCGAAATCTATCACCTTACTTACGATCAATGACTGGTCAGCCCCAGTATCTCTCCAGATCCTCACTGGAACTGGGGTTTCTCCCTCTTTCACAGACACCTTCCCTTCTGAAAGAAATTTCTCACGTCCCTCTCGTGCTCTATCTACATTTGCCTTCCTCATCGATCTGCTGACCGATTCAATGCAACCAGTCGGGACTGATGTTTTCCCTTTCCCTGTCTCCTTCTTCGGAGCAAAACATTTAGATGCTATATAACCAGCTTTTCAACAATTATAACAGGTCAAGCCAGGAACCCTCCTGCGAGCCTGCTTTTGCTCTTCCTTACCTTTACCGCTACCTCCCGGGTGATTCTCTGCCTTAGCCGGTGGGCTTTCTCTACCGTCCCTACTGCCTTTCTGGTAACTCTTATTTGGGGGAAACTTTGTCTTTTGGGTTAAGGCATATTCATCTGCGAACCTGGCAAATTCCGTTACAGACTTATTCGTCTTCTCGTTCAGATACGTCCGGATATTATCCGAAATACAACATTTAAATTCTTCGATCAGAATTAACTCTCTTAAACGATAGAAATCCTCCTCCACCATCTCTGCAGCTCACCAACGACCCAAGAGCACACCCTTCTCGTATGCAAACTCTGTAAACTTCTGATTCCACTGTTTCTTTAAATCCCTGAACTTTTGTCTATACGCTTCAGCTACCAACTCATAGGCCCGAAGGATAGCCTGTGTTACTTCCTCATAACCCTCTGCAGCCCCCTCAGAGAACGCCGCATATGCCCGTTGAAACTTCCCGTTTAATACACTTTGTAACAACGCCACCCACTTATCTCTGAGCCACTTCTGATTCACTGCCACATTTTCAAAATGCAAGAAGTACCTATCAACATCCGTCTCCCCGAACGGATGTACTAACCTAAACTCCCTACCAACATTAAACTTCTCCTCCCGGTCTGCCCCGCTACCCACATGTTGCCATCTCTCCCTCTCGAACTGCCGTTGTTTCTCTGCCTCCTCCCACTCCAGCTTCTTCCTTTCAATTTCCCTGTCTGCTTCCATCTATTTTATTCGAAGTTCATGTTGCCTCTGCCTCTCCTTCTGAGCCAACTGAGCTCTTTCCTCTTCTTCCGTGCCTCCAACTCAGCTCTTTCTTTCTCCCTTTTCGCCAACTCCTTTAGCTGGATTTCATCCTCCGTTGTCTTCTTTTCTGTATCCAACCTTAATTTTTTAATCTCTAACTGAGCCGCCACATCAACTGGTTTCCTCTCAGGAAACAGGTCCAATAACTCAGACGTGAACACAGCCTCGGATACACAATGATGGTCAATTGCCTTCTGTATCTCCCACTTTCTCATTGACGACTTCACCTCTGGGAGATGTAATCGTTTCGCAACATTCACCAAGTCCACCTTTTTGGCACCCTCTAGCGACTTCAAAGTCGGCTTTTCTATAAATTTGTCTATTTCCATCTCTGCTGGTTTCCCGTCTGGTTACCCACGCAACCAGATCAGATAAGGGACTTTTAGCCCCGATTCACTGCCCCCCCCAAAAAAAAATCCCGGAGGATCCCCCAATTTGTTACGTACCCCGTAACTGGGTGTCTCACCAGCAGAGAAAGGAGAATCCGTTGGAGTCTGGTGGTACTATATTCACAAGTGTTTATTAATAATATAAGCAAGTCAATATCAATAATGCAAATACAAAGATAATACACGTTAGCAGTCATAAACCTAAAAATGTGGGAATAATAATAAGCAATAATAGACAAGCTCTATCGATGTCTAGGGGATAATGAATTGTCATATATAAGTATAAATTTATGCCGGTTAGAAGAATGGGCTGAACGTTGGCAGATGGAGTTTAATGCTGATAAGTGTGAGGTTCTACATTTTGGCAGGAATAATCCAAATAGAACATACAGGGTAAATGTTAGGGCATTGAGGAATGCAGCGGAACAGAGAGATCTAGGAATAACAGTGCATAGTTCCCTGAAGGTGGAGTCTCATGTAGATAGGGTGGTGAAGAAGGCTTTTGGAACGTTGGCATTTATAAATCAGAGCATTGAGTACAGAAGTTGGGATGTAATGTAAAAATTGTACAAGGCATTGGTAAGGCTAAATTTGGAATATTGTGTACAGTTCTGGACGCCGAATTATAGGAAAGATATCAATAAATTAGAGAGAGGGCAGAGACGATTTACTAGGATGTTACCTGGGTTTCAGAAGTTAGAGAGAAAGGTTGAACGTTAGGTCTCTATTCATTGGAGCGTAGAAGGTTGAGGGGGGATTTGATCGAGGTATTTAAAATTTTGAGAGGGATAGATAGAGCTGACGTGAATAGGTTCTTTCCTTGGAGAGTAGGGGAGATTCAAACGAGAGGACATGATTTGAGAGTTAGGGGGCAAAGGTTTAAGGGAAACATGAGGGGATATTTCTTTACTCATAGAGTGATAGCTGTGTGGAATGAGCTTCCTGCAGAACTAGTAGAGGCCAGTTCAGTTGTGTCATTTAAGGTAACAAATGGTAGGGATATGGACGGGAAAGGAGTGGAGGGTTATGGGCTGTATGGGGGTAGGTGGGACTAGGTGAGATTAAGAGTTCGGCACGGACTAGGAGGGCCGAGATGCTCTGTTTCCGTGCTGTGATTGTTATATGGTTATATGATTATATGCCGAAACTCGGCAGGCTCCTGCGGGTTTAAAAGTGTTTGCGTGCTTTCCTCGCAATTATATTTATGCGGGGGTCCAGGACTGGTTCTCGGAGAGAGTCCTACCCAGAAATTTAAAGTTTCTGGCCCTCTCACCTCTGATCCTCTGCTGATTACAGGCGCATGGACCTCTGGTTTCTCAAAGGCCGTACATTTATTTGATGATTACGTCACATAGAAACATAGAAAATAGGTGCAGGAGTAGGCCCTTCGGCCCTTGGAGCCTGCACCGCCATTCAGTTTGATCATGGCTGATCATCCAACTCAGAACCCTGTACCTGCTTTCTCTCCATACCCCCTGATCCCTTTAGACACAAGGGCCATATCTAACTTTTTCTTAAATATAGCCAATGAACGGGACTCAACTGTTTCCTGTGGCAGAGAATTCCACAGATTCACCGCCCTCTTGTGTGAAGACGTTTTTCCTCATCTCGGTCCGAAAAGGCTTCCCCTTTATCCTTAAACTGTGACCCCTCGTTCTGGACTTCCCCAACATCGGAAACAATCTTCCTGCGTCTAGCCTGTCCGATCCCTTCAGAATTTTATACATTTCAATAAGATCCCCCCTCAATCTTCTAAATTCCAGTGAGTATAAGCCTAGTCGATCCAGTCTTTCTTCATATGAAAGTCCTGCCACCCCAGGAATCAATCTGGTGAACCTTCTCTGTACTCCCTCTATGGCAAGAATGTATTTCCTCAGATTAGGGGACCAAAACTGCACACGATATTCCAGGTGCGGTCTCACCAAGGCCTTGTACAACTGCAGTAGAACCTCCCTGCTCCTGTACTCAAATCCTTTTGCTATGAATGCCAACATACCATTTGCCTTTTTCAACGCCTGCTGTACCTGCATGCCCACCTTCAATGACTGGTGTACAACGACACCCAGGTCTCGTTTCATCTCCCGTTTTCCTAATCGGCCACCGTTCAGATAATAATCTGTTTTCCTGTTCTTGCAACCAAAGTGGATAACCTCACATTTATCCACATTAAATTGCATCTGCCGTGAATTTGCCCACTCCCCTAACCTATCTAATTCACCCCGCATCCTGTTTGCATCCTCCTCACAGCTAACACAGCCGACCAGCTTAGTGTCATCCGCAAACTTGGAGATACTGCATTTAGTTCCCTCGTCTAAATCATTAATATATACTGTAAACAACTTGGGTCCCAGCACTGAGTCTTGCGGTACCCCACTAGTCACTGCCTGCCATTCTGAAAAGGTCCCGTTTACTCCCACTCTTTGTTTCCTGTCTGCCAACCAATTCTCTACCCACATCAATACCATGCCCCCAATACCGTGTGCTTTAAGTTTGCACACTAATCTCCTGTGTATAGGTGTACCTATATCGTTGGTAGTCACTTTGCTCGTGACTTTCCCTCGGGTGAAAACAATTTAATATCACACAAAGAGCAGGACAGTGCAGGAGCAGAGCCTTCGGTCATCGAAAAAAAGTTGAAGTCACTTGTGACGAACAAGAGAATTCTTCAAAGACGAACATGGACAAATGATAACAAACCCATTCAGGAATATGAAAGGAGGTCTCAGTATTCAGAAAAAGCTAATCTAAACATAACCCGCGTTCACAGAAATGACATAAATGTACGCTAAACAATGATTTCAGTAGTGACAGCGCTGAGATCTACCTGCAAGTTAACTGTAAGTTTGCAGATGGCTCATTACAACAAATTGCCTTCAGTATTACTGATCACAGAAACAACATACCATCTCGATTTCCTTTGAAGATGGACCAGACAACTTCATGATTCAGCTTCTGGGTCCACCTGTTACAGATATCGTTACAAGCCTGAAATTACCTTGTTCAGCCAGTCAGTTCCCACTGCTGACAATAGATGGCACAATGGGATAACCTATGTGCAGACAGGCCAGGACAACCCCGCCGAGTCGGTAAACAACGTTGACCGTAGAAATTATACTTGTCAGATTGAGATCAAAGTAACCATGAAACTCAGCGGCTTTTCTGTTAAGATTACAGTACAGGACAAGTGAAAGTTTCTGTCAATGTTCAATTCCAACCATCGCTTCAACTTCTGAGCAATTTTATTTTGCAGTTCTATTCTATCTGCTTTATTCGTCATATTAAAGAAAAGAAAACCCTGTTTATCAGGGATAGGGAAGGCGGAGCAGAGTAACGGATATACTTCAGGGCTTTTTAATTGCAAGTCAAGTTCCGGGATTTATTTATGTCAAATTTCCGCAGATGTTCATTGAAGTCTTCAGCGAATAATGTCCCATGCTTGACATAACATTTTAAATCTTCATTTAAAATAAAGGAAAACCGTGCCAGTTTATCTGCCTCTGTCACAGAGGGACATTCTGTGCCCATGCTCGTTCGCAGGATGGCCCATCGCTTCTCTTCACACCGGCATCTTCATTGGGAATCACCGCTGACTGTGAAATGAAACTCTTGAAGTTTTGAGAAGCAGATCTCTTTCTCAGAGTTCAGTCCTTCGTGCCGTGCCGACGTGACCTCACGACGTTAAGGAATCGATTCCTTTGTGAATGAAATTCAGCCACTGTGCATACTGAACGAACCAATCTTATGCAAACTAAATTAATTAGGCAGTGAAAAATAAAAGAGGCGGACAAAGTGAAACGTATCCTCTCCATGATTCCGTAGAATTATATCCGGGAACTCCTTTTTATAAACTCCAATTCGTTTGCCATTTAGGCTAATGTGTTGGACAGGATACAAATTGGGTCTACCGAGCCCATCTGATGTGATTGGACTGCAGTAGAAAGGAGTGAATCCGTTCCTCTTTCAGTTCTATTTGCAGAGCCCGTGTCTCGTGTCAATATAAAGATCAACTCGTACAGTCTCAGAAAAACAACGGTACAGTTGTATTTCCCTGTGATGCTAAGTGTGCAATTCAGATAAAACATCATTACAAGACATCTAACATCAATGTCTCTGTTTTCTGAGAAAAAAACCTAGTCTGAACATAACCCGACTTAACAGAAATGCCACAGGAAATTATAGATGTGCTGTCAATATTCATTGAAACAGTGACTGTGCAGAGATCTACCTGCAAGTTAATTGAAGGTACGCAGGTAGATCATTACATTAGTTTACATTCAATATTACCGATCACAGAAAGAGCACACAATCTCTATTTCTGCTGTAGATGGGCCAGACAACATCAGGATTCAGCTGCAGGGTTCTGTTTTCAAAATACTGTCACAAGTCTAAATTAGCTTGTTCTGTACAGTCAGTTCCCAATACTGACTCCAGATGGCGCAAGGGAGCAAATGACCAGCAGACTGGACAGGGCAACACCATCGAGTCATTTATCAACGTTGCTAAATAAGTGGAAATTATACTTGGAAACACAGCAGCCTTTCTGTAAAGGTCACTTAAACGTAAACATCCAAGTAACTTTGTTTTGCAATTTTGTAATTTTAACGCTGTGCTCGTCTGCAGACTTCGGTCACGAGAAGTATAAAAGAAAGATACCTCGTATCTCGTACCTCGTATACCTCGCAGAGTTGTAGATATCATGGAAGGCCTGGAGTTATTTATTTAGAAGTCAATTTGACGGAAATTTAGTATCTTCATTTAACCCTACAGCGATGAGTATTTCATGTTTCCCAGAGCATGGCGAACTAAAGAGCAGGTGGAACTGTTCGGTGAAAATTACGGAGAGCCATGTCGGCTTATCTGCTTCGGTACCCGAGGGACATACTGTGCCCAGGCCCTGTCAGCAGGATCGCTCAAAGCCGTTCTTCACAGTAGCGGCTTCAGTTGACGTCACGACGTATTGTCGAGTGAAACTCCTGACGTTTTGAGAAGGAGATGCGTTTCTCAGAATACAGATCCCCGAGCAGTGCAAACCTGATTTCACGAAGTTAAGGAAACCACCCTTTTGTGAATAAAATACAGCCGTTGTACTTATTGAAGGAATTGGTCTTGGGGCCAGTTACCCGGGGTATAGGTCACGTGACATTAAGGGGCAGAAACATAATCTGATGGAGACAGTGAGCACGTCGGGAAGCATCTGTGAAACGGAAAACAGAAGTCGACATTGCAATGCAGGTCTGGGAGGTGGGGAAGCAATAAAGTATTAAATGAATCTTCACAGGAGAGAGAGGGAAATGGGGCCGATGGGACTCGTGCAGCAGTTCTGACAGAGCATCTTCGACTTGAAATCTTAACCGTTCCTTATCCACGGAGGCTGCTTGTCTGCCTGAGTGAATTCCGGGTTTTCATTTTTAACCATATAACCATAACCATATAACAATCACAGCACGGAAACAGGCCATCTTGGCCCTCCTAGTCCGTGCCGAACCCTTAATCTCACCTAGTCCCACCTACCCGCACTCAGCCCATAACCCTCCACTCCTTTCCTGTCCATATACCTATCCAATTTTACCTTAAATGACACAACTGAACTGGCCTGTACTACTTCTACAGGAAGCTCATTCCACACAGCTATCACTCTTTGAGTAAAGAAATACCCCCTCGTGTTTCCCTTAAACTTCTGCCCCCTAACTCTCAAATCATGTCCTCTAGTTTGAATCTCCCCTACTCTCAATGGAAACAGCCTGTTCACGTCAACTCTATCTATCCCTCTCAAAATTTTAAATACCTCGATCAAATCCCCCCTCAACCTTCTACGCTCCAATGAATAGAGACCTAACTTGTTCAACCTTTCTCTGTAACTTAAGTGCTGAAACACAGGTAGCATCCTAGTAAATCGTCTCTGCACTCTCTCTAATTTATTGACAACTTTCCTATGATTCGGTGACCAGAACTGTACACAATATTGCAAATTTGGCCTTACCAATGCCTTGTACAACTTTAGCATTACATCCCAACTTTTGTACTCAATGCTTTGATTTATAAAGGCCAGCGGTCCAAAAGCCCTCTTCACAACCCTATCTACATGAGACTCCACTTTCAGGGAACTATGCACAGTTATTCCTAGATCTCTCTGTTCCTCTGCATTCCTCAATGCCCTACCATTTACTCTGTATGTTATATTTGGATTATTCCTGCCAAAATGTAGAACCTCACAATTCTCAGCATTAAACTCCATCTGCCAACGTTCAGCCCATTCTTCTAACCGGCATAAATCTCCCTGCAAGCTTTGAAAATCCACCTCATTATCCACAACACCTCCTACCTTAGTATCATCGGCATACTTACTAATCCAATTTACCACCCCATCATCCAGATCATTTATGTATATTACAAACAACATTGGGCCCAAAACAGATCCCTGAGGCACCCCGCTAGTCACCGGCCTCCATCCCGATAAACAATTATCCACCACTACTCTCTGGCATCTCCAATCTAGCCACTGTTGAATCAATTTTATTACTCCAGCATTAATACCTAACGACTGAACCTTCTTAACTAACCTTGCATGTAGAACATTGTCAAAGGCCTTGCTGAACTCCATATAGACGACATCCACTGCCTTACCCTCGTCAACATTCCTATTAATGTCTTCAAAAATTCAATAAGTTTTGTCCAACATGACCTTCCACGCACAAATGCATGCTGGCTACTTCTAATCAGACCCTGTCTATCCAGATAATTATAAATACTATCTCTAAGAATACTTTCCATTAATTTACCCACCACTGATGTCAAACTGACAGGTCTATAATTGCTAGGCTTACTTCTAGAACCCTTTATTAAGAGGCATCTTATCAAGTCGCTCGGCAAACCGCTGCAGATATGTCGAGTGAAATGTAATGACGGCCTGCAGTAAGATATCGTCTGGGAAGAAGAGGCACAACTGCACACTGAGATAACTGACGCCGGTGACAATACAGTGACGGCCGTTCTTCCATTGGCAAAGTTGAAAGAGCAACAACACGGAAAGCAGGCGGCACAGTGTCACCACAAGGAGGCAGTGTCGGAATGCGGAGACGAGGTCAGAATGGGAGCAATGGTCACACGGTCCCTGAGCCGCTCAAACCTTGCAGTCTGATCTCGCACCTCGTCTCCTTCTGTCTCCAGGATCTTTTCTGTCTCCTTAACCTCGCCCTGTCCGATTTGAAAACATTGCATAGAGCGTGTATTATAATTAAAATGACTGGCGATATACGGCGACAATTTCTGGCAGGCCACAAATCTACAAAATGTACATTTTCTTTGCTTTTATCGCCGCAGTCTTCTGCAAATGAAGCACAAAAAAAAAGACAGGCGAATTCTCTCCAGGCACCAGGGATCATACGAACTCCCCATGATCTTTAACGGCTCGTCGCACATGACTCCAAGCAATGCAAGTACTGCACCAAAGGACAAGATTGCTGTTTGTAAGGGACACAAAGGATTTCTGAGTCCTCCCTTTCACCGAGACGGCTCACTGCCACACTCTGAATGTCGCTCTCCAGCCCAAAGGGTTCTCAGTCCAACAGGCAGACCGAGAGGCTGCATCAGATAAGAACAGAGCAGCGGCGACTCCTTCATGATAAACCATGGATTCGGAGCGCAACTGGGTGTCTCTTCCATGTCCACAGAATCTGCGTTCCGATCCTCCAACTGAGGATCCACAATCGCCAGGTGGCGCAACGCGTCCTCAGTACGTCAATTAATAATATATGCATAAAATGTACAACATATTTCGGTAAGTAAACAAGCGAAAAAACGAGTAAGTAAATTAAATAATGAAAAAATAAACGAACTATCAAATAAATCAAAGAAATATGAGCTCGGTTTCATCGGTCCATGAATCGGATTGCAGAAGATACTGGTATCTCTTTGAGCGTGGGGCTTCCGGCTCATGTACCTACTTCCTTCTGCTTCTCCAGCGTTTTAGATTCGTTCAGTCTCCGCCTTCTCGCTCTGCGCTCCAGTCAGCTCCGGTTTTTCAGATAACGGGCTCTCGGGATCTCTCATGGAGACCAGGAATTGAGGCTCACTCTCCGAATGTAACAGAGACAGGCGCCGCTCTCTCGGGATCGCGTGGATGACGTTCACTTTACTCTCTCCCTTTCTCTTCATGTCGGTGGGTGAGACAAACTCTCTTTGAGATCATTATCGGATTCCACACAGAAGCAGATAGTTGCAGAACAACACACAGGATTTGATGTAGATTCGAGCAAAGTAGCGACTCTCTGATCCAATCAGCGCTGCCGCTTGTGACGTCAGAATCCAGATATCTGACCCGCAAACCAGGAAGTGCGGCTCAGTCTCCGAGTGTAACAGAGATCGGCGCTGCTCTCTCGGGATGTCGGGACTGGCCTTCGCAGCTCTCGTTCTTTGTCTCCACATAACGGCGGGTGAGGGTCACTTTCTCCAATCATTGGTCACCATATAATCAACAGAACGACGGGTAGTTAGTTGAATGAAGATGAGTTTATAATGATCGATCACACTGAGCTAAGAACAGATCCCTGGTATCTGTACAGATTGAGTTAAGTACAGTTCCCAAGTCTATCCGCATCTGTCGCTTTTCCCTCATATGATTTTCTCTTTCTCAGGTGGGACCCAGCAGTTTACTATTATCGTTAAGCACAGCCAGATAAATGTCACCGCTGGGGGTGATGCGCTTTTATCAGTCGGGCTGTGGTCCAGTGTCAACAATGGAAGCTGGAGTTTTAAAGGGAGAACAGTCGCCCAGTGGATCGATCAGACCTGGTTTGTAGAGAATGAGTACAGATCGCGGGCAGAGTTATTTCCCCAGAACAAGTCGCTTCTGCTGAAGTCGGTGAACATGCTGGACAGTGGGGAATACCGTGTGACTATGGGGTCAGCAAATGGCTCCCAACTCTCAACAACGTCACTCTGCGTGTCACTGGTAAGTGAGACAGAGTCATGCGATCTCGGACTATAACTTTCATTTTATTCCTGTGGTGAAAGAATACAATACAACCTTTACGGTGGTCGCAGAACCTGGACTCCAGTGAACTCTGCCAGACTTGATCTCGGACTGTTCAGTTCTCACTGTTGTGCGTGGCTGTGTATCCCCGTTTCTGTTTGCAGGCTGCTCGCACTTGTCCGTGCCAGATGTCCGTTCCGTTTTTAAGGCCATCAAGTAATAGTGTTTGCTGTATTTTAGTGTATAATTTGCCGAACATGTCCTGACCTAAGAAATTACAAGGCTTACCCATAACCCTCTATTTTTATAAACTCCACCTACCTATCCAGAAGTCTCTTAAAATACCCTATCGTATCCGCCTCCACCAACGTTGCCGGCAGCCCATTCCACGCACTCAAAACTCTCTGTGTGAAAGACTTACCCTTGACATCTCTTCTGATTCCAGTGAATACAGACCCAAAGCATCAAATGTTCGTCATATGAAAACAATAGACTCATGTGAGTGAACTTCCTTTCAAGCCCTTCAGTTTCAACACATCCTTTCCAGGAACAGTGTCCCAAATCTGCTCACAATACTCCAGGTGAGGCCTCACCGGTGCTTAAAAAGTTGAACGATCACATCATTACTTTTACAATCCCGTCCACATGAAATGAATGCTAACACTGCCTTCTCCCTGTATTCCTTGATGCCCTGACCAATAGAAAATCTATCAACCTCTGCGTTAATTATACTTAAAGACTTGGTCTCCACCCCTGCTTGACGCAAGCAATTCCACGGATGTACAACATCTTCTGAAGAGATACCATTACAGCCCCGTTCTGAACTGAGGTTTCTCTATTTTTATCTGTGTCATCTTCACGTTGAATCTCCCACCACAGGAATCACCCTCTCTATAGGAAACTATAGATACCTTATCATCCACCATAGGAAACATCCTCTTCACATCCACTCTATCTGTGTCCTCTGGTCCTAGACTCCCCACTACAGGAAACATCCTCTCCACATCCACTCTATCTGTGTCCCCTGGTCCTAGACTCCCCCACTACAGGAAACATCATTTCCACATCCACTCTATCAGTGTCCTCTGGTCGTAGACTCCCCCACTACAGGAAACATCCTCTCCACATCCACTCTGTCTGTGTCCTCTGGTCCTAGACTCCCCCAATATAGGAAACATCCTCTCCACATCCACTCTATCTGTCCTCTGGTCCTAGACTCCCCCACTACAGGAAACATCCTCTCCACATCCACTCTATCTGTCCTCTGGTCCTAGACTCCCCCACTATAGGAAGCATCCTGTCCACATGCACTCTGTGTTGTTTTTTAGAAGTTAGGAGGATGGTTAGTCTGAGGCCATAGTCCTCTCCACGTAGACTCCAACAAGGCCTCTCACCTCTCGATAGTTTTCTATCAGGTCGCCCCTCTTTCTTCTGATTTCCAGTGAAAACAGACGCAAAGCCATCAAATGCTCTTTATATGAAAATAATTCAATGATAGACTCATATGAGTGAATTTCCAAGAAAAATGGGCTACATCTGCTCACAGTACTCCGCGTGAGACCTCACTGGTGCTTAAAAGTTGAAAGATGACATCGTTGCTTTTATAATCTCGTCCACTTGAAATGAATGCTGACATTGCATTTGCCTTCCTGAGCAGAAAATCAACATGAACATTAACCTTCACTGGATCTTTCACAAGGACTCCCAAGTCTCAGTGCACTTCGATACTTTGTATTTCCCTCCACCTTTTTATCTCCCATTTATTCAAACAAAGTGCATGACCGTTCGCTAACCGGCACTGTATTCCATCTGTCATTTCTTTGGCCATTCTCCTAATATGTTTTGTGGCAAGATTTAAGTAAGATTTCCAATGAGATTTACAAGGATGTTTTCCTGGATTGGGGAGCGTAGGTTGAGTGAACTCGGCCTTTTCTCCTTGGAGCGTCGGAGGATGAGAGATGACCGGACAGAGGTGTCTAAGATGAAGAGATGCATTAATGGTGTGCATAGTCAGAGATTTTTTTTTCCCCAGGGCTGAAATGGTTGCCACAACAGGACACAGGTTTAAGGTGTTGGGCAGTAGGTACAGAGGAGATGTCAGGGGTAAGTTTGGTACTCAGAGAGCGGTGAGTACGTGGAATGGGCTGCTGGTAATAGTGGTGGAGTCGGATACGATAGGGCCTTTTAAGTGAATTTTGGATAAGGGCACGCAGCTGGAAAAATAGAGGGCTATGGGTAGGACTAGTAATTTCATTTGTCGGGACATGTCCGGCACAACTTTCTGGGCCGAAGGCTTTGATATGGTGTAGGTTTTGTACGTTTCTGCATGATGGCTCTATTCCACCTGCCGCTTCTTTTCCCATTCCCCAAATATGTCTAAGTTCTTGTGTGGCCTCTCTCATTCCTCAATGCGAAATGCCCCTCACACATGTATTCATGTCGTCTGCAAACTTTACAAGAGTGCAATCAATTCCATCGTCCAAATCATTGACATGTAACAGGAAAATAATCGGCCTCAACACGGACCACCGGGGAACACCACTGGTCACTGGCAGACAGGGAGAGAAAGCTCACGCTTTCGCTTTCGCCAATCTGCCACTGCTTTATCCATGCTTAATCTTTTCTGTAATACCATTAACTCGAAGCTGTAAAACAGCATCATGTCTGGCACCTTGTCATGGGCTTCTGAGAATTCCCGAACACAACATCGACCGGTTATCCTTTGTCTGTCCTGTCTGTTATTTCTTCAAACGATTCCAGCAGATTTGTCAGGCAAGATTTCCCCCTGAGGGAAGCATGCTGACTGCAGCCTATTTTATCATGTGCCGCCATGTCCGCTGAGACCTCATCCTTAATGCTCGACTCCTTTCCAAACAGTTCTGGCCAACTCCCGTCCCACGGGTCTGTAATTCAATTTACCCCCATTGCAATACTGACACATATGATTTCAGCTTCTCCTTCACAATTTTCAGGGTGAATTCGATCACGTTATAAACTTTCCCGAAATTGTTTGTTTTCTTTTCCCTTAAGGTCTCTGTTCAATTTTGTATCTTTGCTTCACACCAGAATAGATGATCCTCTGCTGAGCTCAACCACCAGCTGCCCTGAAACACCAGCTCGCAGGGACTTTACAAGATCACCCTGCTGGAATCCAGCACCAACCTGATTTTCCCAATCGATCTTCCTATTGAAACACCCCATTACTTATTGTAACATTGCCCCTTTGACATGCATTTTCTATCACACGTTGTAATTTTAGGCCGCATCTTTATTCTGTTTGGAGTTCACTGTGCAATTCCCATCAGAGACTTTTTGCCCTCGCTGTTCCACAGTTCTCTGCACATCGGTTTAAAACATTCCCACCCACTTTCACCTCTTTCTAATACTTTAACTTCATGTTTCACAACACAGCAACGCCGGCACGCTTGTCCTCTTGCCGTTTCTGTCAGGGTTAAAGACAAAGCGAATAATAATAAGGAACCTTGGTTCTCGAGAGATATTGGAACTCTGATAAAGAAGAAGAGAGAGATGTGTAACATATATAGGCAACAGCGAGGAAATAAGGTGCTTGAGGAGTATAAAAAGTGCAAAAAATACATAGGAAATAAATCAGGAGGGCTAAAAGAAGGCATGAGGTAGCTTTGGCAGTCAAGGTGAAGGATAATCCTAAGAGCTTCACAGATATGTTAACAGCAAAATGATAGTAAGGGATAAAATTGGTCCGCTTGATGATCAGAGTGGTCGGCTGTGTTGGGAAACAAAAGAAATGGGGGAGATCATAAATGTTTTTTTTGCATCTCTAATTATTAAGGAAACTGGAATGGAGTCTATGGAAATAATGCAAACAGGTAGTGAGGGCATGGAACTTATACAAATTAAACAAGAAGAGGTACTCGCTGTCTTGAAGCATATCAGAGCAGATAAATCCCCAGAACATGACAGGGTATTCCCTCGGACCTTGATGGAGACTTGAGTTGAAATTGTAGGGGTCCTGGCAGATATATGTAAAATGTCGGTATCGGCGGCTGAGGTGTTCATGTTGTTCCGTTGTTTGAAAAAAAAAAGCTTGTAAAAGTAATCCGAGAAATTATAGGCCGGTAAGTTTGACGTTAGTAGCAGGTAAATTATTTGAAGGATTACTAAGAGAAGGGCTTTACAAGCATTTCGATAAACAGGGACTTAGCAGGGAGAGTCAAGATGGCTTTGTGCATGGTCGGTCATGTTCAAACCAATCTATTGGAGTTTCTCGAGGAAGGTACCAGGAAAGTGGATGTATGGAAGGCGGTGGATGTTGTCTACATGGACTTCAGTAAGGCCTTTGATATGGGACGTTACTTAGAAAGATTCAGTCGCTAGGTATACATGGAGTGTTACTAAATTGGATTAGATATTTTCTCAATGCGAGAAGCCAGAGAGTAGCAGAGGAGGATAGTTTCTCTGAGTGGAGGCCTGTGACTAGCGGTGCGCCACAGGGATCAGTGCGTGATCCACTGTTATTTGTCATCTATATCAATGATCTCGATGACAATGTGGTAAATTGGATCAGCTAATTTGCTGATGATACAAAGATTGGAGGTGTAGTGGACAAGGGAGGAAGGTTTTCAAAGCTTGCAGAGGGATTTGAACGAGTTGGAGGAATGAGCTGAAAAATGGCTGATGGTAGTTTACTGCAGACAAGTCTGAGGTATTGGACTTTGGAACGGAAAAACAAGGTAGAACACACAAGGTAAATGGTAGGACACTGAGGAATGCAGTAGGACAGAGGGACTAAGAAATACTGATACAAAATACACTGAAAGCTGAGTCGCAGGTAGATTGGGTCGGAAAGATAGATTTTGGCATATTGGCCTTCATAAATCAAAGTTCTTGATATAAGAGTTGGAATGTTATGGTGAGGTTGTATAAGGCATTGCTGATGCCAATTTGTAGTATTGCATGCAGTATTGGTCACTTAATACCAGGAAAAAGCACATTCATAGGGTTGAAAGTGTGCAGAGAAGGTTTAGAAGGATGTTTCCGCGACTTGAGAATTTGAGTTACATAGAATGGTTGAATAGGTTAGGACTTTATTCCCGAGCGTAGAGGAAAGAGTGGAGATTTGATAGAGGAAAATAAAATAATCAATGGTATATATAGGGTTAATGCAAGTCGGCTCTTTCCACTGAGGCTAGGGGAGAAATAAATAAACAGAGGGCATGAGTTAAGGGTGAAGGGGGAAAATGTTTAAAGAAAACATTTTTGGGGCTTCTTCACACAGAGAGTGGGTGGGAGCGTGGAATGAGCTGACAGATGAACGTGCAATTGAGGACTCATTTTAATATTCAAGAGAAACTTGGACAGGTACATGGATAACAGGTGTATGTAGGGATCTGCTCCAGGTGCAGGTCAGTGGGACTAGGCAGAAGAATGGTTCTGCACAGCCAAGAAGGGCCGAAGGGCCTTTTTCTGTGCTGTAATGTTCTACGTTTCTATGCTTCCATTCGGAAAGCTGCAAAGGGATACCCCCCCCCCCACCATCGTTCTAAATTCAAACGAGTACACACCCAGAGCAATTAAACGTTCCTCGCATGTTAACCCTTTCATTTCGGGAATAATCCTTTTGACACAATATACGACTCCAAACTGACTATGTCAAATTGCTGTGAAAATGAATTTGCCACTGATAAAGACGTGTTCTCGGAATGTAAGATATATATTTTCCTTGTGTGTTATCAACAAAAACAGATGACAATTGCACCCTCGGCTCTGGCGCAATCGTGGGCATTGTACTTGGTTTATTTGCCAAGGGCCTGATCGGCGGCGCCAGTGGATGGTTGATCGCGAGGAAAACTGGCGGGTAAGTGCATGTTTTCTCCGAATATCGCTTCTACTTTTAATTCGTGCGGTAGAACTTTTTTTTTCTTTTTTTGCAAAAGTGGGATTTTGGAAGCTTCAACGCGAATTTGTGATGCGACAGGCGAATGAAGCAAATTACAGAAGCTGGAGAGGGAAATAGATAAATATCTGGTGACGGGACATGTGAAAGACTCAGGAATGGAACACGAGCGGTGCATGGGTGGAGATGTCCACCAGACACTGATGTCCTTTCGGTGGGCGGTAACGCATATCAGACCATAAGAGCATGAGATGGAGGAAGAGAAGTAGGGCTCAGAATGCCAGAACAAATGGGATGTTAGACCATATATGAGCAGAAGTAGGCCATTCAGCCCATCGAGTCAGCTCTGCCATTCAATCATAGGCTGACCCAATTCATCCAGTCATCTCCACTCACCCTCCTTCTGCCCATACCCGTTGATGCCCTGGCTAATCAAGAAACTGTCTGTTTTAAACACATACAGTGACTTGGCCTCCACAGCCGTTCGTGGCAACAAATTCCACAGATTTACCAGAGTCTCTCTAACGTAATTTCTCCACATCTCTGTTCTAAATGGTCGCCCTTCAATCCTGAACCCGTGCTTTCTTGTCCTAAGCTCCCCTCCCATGGGAAATAACTTTTCCGTATGTGGCTGAATATTACCCTGTCGACAACAATCAACTAGCAACTGGCCTCTCGTCTGGTGATTTAAAAAAAACGGGGACCGCTCGGGCTCCACTTGTTAGCATTTTTGTTACATCTCATTTCCCAAAGGCTGCTAAAATTGATCAGCAATTCTGGAATCATAGCAATTCCACAGATCAGGGACAGTCTGTGGGCCGAATCAGCATTAAGCTTTCACGTGGGCGTTGATCTCCTGAAATTTGAACATTTGTCTGAAAGCGGAAGCGTTCGGTGATACATATGTCATTTTCTCCTGAAAAACTGAGATCTGAAGGCCCAAAACACTATGGCTGTGCAATCCAATATGCTCACTGTTGTTAAGATCGAGTAGGACTGGAATCGGGCATCACATAACCGGAATAGATTCAGGGAATAACGATGGAGTGTCCGATGGAACTGTAGGAGCCGTTCTCATTCGGTGAATCAGTGCAAGAAAGTAACTTCCTGCCGGATTCATGTTTTTACCTTTGCTTCTGTTTATTCAGGATCAATGATCCCCCACAATCCCAGTACGACACGAGCGTTAATTCCGGAAGGGAGAGTGAGTGAACTGCATTTCAACTGTTCTACTACTCAGCTCCTGGAAATCTTAGCATTTAATTTAAATATGGGAGTTCCTCGTGCACAGAAGCTGGAGGTGTTCATCCGAGCGAATGGGCGCGAATAATGCTGCTTGGGTTGTTGGGTTGTCCGGTTAAATAAGTGGACATTTTCAACTCAGGATTACAATATCATTGGCGGGGCGGTATGGTATTTCCCTTTCTGTATCTGACCTAAATTATTGGTCGTCTATACAGGGGGTGACCGGTTTCTGGCGTTTGTGGGAAAGTAGTTCGTGCTGTCGCTGGCATTTTGTTTTGTGGCCGGATTGACATCCGCTGTATTAACAACGACCCATGATGCTCTTCACCGCTGTGACGTATCTGTACTGTTCACGCAGGCACCGTGGATACAAACACCGTGAACGCATCGGGAACTTATGAAAATCTCTCAAGGGATGAACAGGTTGGATCTTTGTATTATGTTCATGATCTCAGTCATTGTTTCAAAGATAAGAAGATAAGTAATGTGATGGGTCGCGTCCGAGCAGCAATGAATGTGAAGATTGATACCCTCGGGGTTTACACGTGGAGAGACAGAATACAATTGTCGAGCGCAAGGTTAAACGTCACAATAGAAATCTTTAATTTCTCTTTCCAGGGCGCAAGGAACGATGTAGAAGATGGAAACTCCACACACGGTGAGGGAATTATTTGCGTCAGTCCTTTTTTGAAGTAATTGTTTCCACTTCACACAATATGATGAATCACACAGCGGATGAACTCATGAAGTAATATGTGTCGGTCTTTACTGCGGAGCAGACCATCAGTATGACAGTGTCAGGGCACCGGAGTGGTTGCAGTCACTATAATAAGGAGAAGATGCAAGGCAAGCTGGAAGGGCTGAAGGTGGAGAAATCACCTGGATTAACTGCACTCCAGCATTCTGAAATGGGCCGTTGAAGAGGAAGTAGACGGATTAGTACTGACATTCCAAGCTACAAATGTCTGTGAAATTGTTTTTGAGGACTAGAAAGATGGAAATAGCACTCTGATCTTCTTGAAGGAAGGGAAGGGATTACACGCCCTTCCGCTTGGGGACCATGTCTGTCTGTCTCGGATCCTCTGTCAGTCATGGTCCGACTGTTCCCTGTTACTTTCAGACTTAATTTATTAAATGAGCGCAGATACTCTTCAATAATCTTGCAGTTCACTTCATTCACAGAATGTTTTTAATAAAAAAAATCTGCTAATGATGCTGATTTCCTCTCATTAACAGGGACTTGTCCTGGAGGACCGATCTGTTTACAGTGGTCTGGAGAGGTATGTGAACGGGACATTGGGCTGCCGATACGTAGTGTTACTTGTAAAGGAAACGTATCCACTAGTTTCAGTTCTGTGAACCGTGCCGGGCCATGGTTGTGACCGTGATTAGCAGTTTCGAGACAAGTAACAGCGCAAGACTGGAGTTAGGCGGCATCGTACAGCAAAATATTGTTGTTGAAAGAAACAAATTTCCTGGGACCGTGGCGAGATAAAATCTCCTAGTTGTATGCAAGGTTGCAATGTCACGATGTTTGACACAGACTCAAAAGTCATCACTTATTATTTATCCTCCCCAGCAGCAGCACTTTAGGATAGCTGACGTGGTCAACATAAATTGTGTGTTGTTTCCGCAGATGACGTCACTGGCGAAGAGAAGAGGATGGTTGGCCCGTGAATTGACACAGAGGAAGGACAACCATCGAGGGAAAAGCCACCGTTCAGAATATCCTTCATTGTTTCTGAATAATTGTTCTCCATGTCTCCGTTAGATATTTTCTGCGTTTCACATTCTCACGACGAAGTCATCACTGAAGGTTTTGACTCGTTTGTACCACAACAGCTTAGGAGTTTCTTGAATGTCTTTGTTGTGTCTGTCTCTATGACTGCCCATGGCAGATCTTACCATGTACTCACTGGTCTGTGAAAAAAAAAAACATCTCTGAGATCACCCTTAGCTTGTATGGTGTATAGATCCGGGGTTGTGCGCCCAACGTTTGTTTTTGTTTTGTCTGATTTTCAGTCAGTAGGGTTTTTATTTAGTACGGGTTATTTTTTTCCTTCACTTTCTTTCAAAAATATATTCTTAATACTTTATTTTCACTTATTATTATTATTATTGATATTGATATTTTGCTTATCTTTGTTAATCAGTTAGTTGCTAAATTAATTCTTTATTGCATATAATGACATATTGAGTTAATGTATGTTTTGTTAATCTTTAATAATAATTAATAATTTTTTTTAAATGAATATGAGTCTCATAAAAGACCCATTTATCCGCCTTTGCTGGGAGAGCATTCCACACACCCATCACTGTCTGTGTGAAACTCTTATCTCTATATATCCCGCTTGTATCTACTCCCAAGCACTATGAAGCTAGGCCCCTCGTGTTAGCATCCTAGGGAAGATGCCTCTGAGGATCCACACGATCGATGCCTCTCATCAACTTAAACGCCTCTATCAGGTCACCTCTCATCCTCCATCTCTCCAAGGAGAAAAGGCCGAGTTCACTCAAGCTATTCTCCTGAGACATGATCCCCCATCCAGACAACGTCCTTTTAAATCTCCTCTGTCAATCGGGCTTGCTGTCGTTCACTGAAAGTGCCGAGGCAATCACTCTGCTTTTTTTTAATGGCTGAATAACAAGTGTAATAAAATACAAAACGGTGCTGAACCTCTGACTTGTCTTCCGATTGCTGCGTAAATTGGCTCAGAAAATGAGTATCAAACATAGTCACAGATTGTTTTCAGATTTATTTTCAGAAGGCATTTGATAATGTCCCACAAAGGAGATTGGTGGGTAAAATCAAAGCTCGGGGCATCGGGGGTAGGCATTGACATGGATAGAAAAATGGTTGGCAGATAGAAAGCAAAGGGTAGCGGTGAATGGGTGTTTCTCGGAATGGCAGGTGGTGACTAGTGGGGTGCCACAGGGCTCGGTACAGCTGTTTACATTTACGTTAACGATTTGGATGAAGGCATAGAAAATAACATCAGCAAATTTGCTGATCATACTAAGCTGGCTGGCAGTGTGACATGTGATGAGGATGTTAGGAGAATTCAGGGTGACTTGGATAGGCTGGGTGAGTGAGCAGATACTTGGTTTGATGGCGTTTAATGTGAATATGTGTGAGGTTATCCAGTTTGGGCGTAAGAACAGGAAGGCAGATTATTATCTGAACGGTGTAGAGTTGGGCAAGGGAGAAGTACAAAGAGATCTCGGAGTCCTTGTTCATCAGTCACTAAAGTTGAATGAGCAAGAGCATCAGGCAGTGAAGAAGGCTATTGGAATGTGGCCTTTATTACAAAGGGAATTGAGTACAAGAGCAAGGAAATCCTCTTGCATTTGTACAGAGCCCCAGTGAGACCACACCTGGAGTATTGTGTACAGTTTTGGTCTCCAGAGTTAAGGAAAGACATCCCGGCTGTAGAGGAAGTGCAGCGTAGATTCACGAGGTTAATGCCTGGGATGTCACGACTGTCTTACGCAGACAGGTTAGAGAGATTGTGCTTGTACACGCTAGAATTAAGGAGATTGAGAGGGGATCAGATTGAAACATATAAGATTATTAAGGGATTAGACAAGATAGAGGCAGGAAATAAATTCCAGATGCTGGGGGAGTCCTGTACCAGAGGGCATGGTTTAAGAATAAGGGGTAGGTCATTTAGGACAGAGTTAAGGAAAAACATCTTCTCCCAGAGAGTTGTGGGGGTCTGGAATGCACTGCCTCGGAAGGTGGTGGAGGTCAATTCTCTGGATGCTTTCAAGAAGGAGCTAGATAGGTATCTTATGGATCGGGGAATCATGAGATATGGGGACAAGGCAGGAACCGGGTATTGATAGGAATTGAACAGTCATGATCTCAAAACGGCGGTGCAGGCTTGAAGGGCCGAATGGTCCACTTCTGCACCTATTGTCTATTGTCTATTGTTTATTCAGCCCCCTTGTCCAATCTGCCTATATGGCAGAAATGTGACGTCGCTTCTGATTTGCAGCATGTTGATTTATCCCAAAATTCGGTCACTTCATGTGGTTCTTCCATCAGTCTCCCTCGTGTCGATGTTTCACTGTAACCCAGTGAGATGATTCTTGTCGCTCAACTTAGTTTCAAACTTGTTCGCTTAAAGATTCACTTCCAGGTTTAGTGTTTGATCAGGAAGGTGTTCGCATTCATTTCATGTGAACTAGAATATAAAATCAAGGATGTGGTTTTGTAACTTTATAACGGACGGGTGAGGCCTCACTTGCAGCATTGTAAGCAGGTTTAAACCCCTGAACTGACCAACAATGTGCTGAAACTGAAGAAGGGCTCAAGGAGGTTCACAGAAATTATTCCAGAATTGAATGGCATGTCACATGAAGAGCTTTCAATGACTCTGGGTCTGAGGGGTGGCCTCAATGAAACCGATCGAACGGTGAAAGGAATTGATAGACTGGGTGTTGAGAGGATGTTTCCTGCGGTGGGAGACTGAGACCAGAGAACACGGCCTCAGGGTTGAGGGGCGTACTTTCAAAAGGAAGCTGAGGAGGAATTTTTTTAAACAGAGATTGATGAAACCGGGCAATATTTTGTCACAGGCGGCTGTGGAGGCCAAGTATTCGCAGGATTGAACAGACCCAGCTCCCGACAGGTGAAAAAGAGGAACACCTTTTTTGTACTTTTTTTTTAATTGAAGTTCATCATCAAACAATCATTTTCATAAGATATATTTCATTTAATGTACATATCTATCATATATCCATATGTGCCACAAATCTCCACACTTTAAACCACCACGCACTTTAATCACCCTTGGGAAGGGTTCACTGCTACCGCAGCCAAGGAAACCAGCAGAGTTTCATATAGGTTGTCCCACCCTGTGCAATAAACTCCGACCATCCTCAGGTTATCCCACAACTCCGCAGTCTATTGCTAAATTATGACTGAAATCTGCATTGCCCGTTTCAGGGAAGATTCCAGTAAATTATTATTTAAAACAAAATCCTCGTGGCTGCTGGAAATCTGAAGTGGAAATAGAAATTGTCGGAAACAACGTCTGAGTGGGAGACCAAATTCATGCTCTTGGTTCCCGATATCTTCGTCGCTGATCCAGACACGAAACGCAAACTGTGTCTTTTTCCACAGTTGCTGCTTGAACCGTCGTTTCTTTCGAGTAATTTCTACATTTGTGCAATTTGCAAGACGAAATAACACTCGGAAACAGAGCAGTGACTGGAGATCAGAGATGGTTGTGGTCTCCAGTGGCGCCCCTGCGGAGACCCGTGTTCAATCCCCCCCTCTGCCCTCTCTATCACTCTGGGAGTTTATAAAGGGTTAATAAATTTTCGCTGCTGATCTAGTTTCTCCAGTTTGCAATCGGCCGCTTCCTTTGCTATCAAAATAGTTGATTCCGAACAATCTGGTATTGAGTAACAAGCACTTCCCGATCTCAATTCAACGTACCCTTAATTCTCAGAAACAAGAAGTGAAAAGTTTCTCACGAATATCACAATTTAATGTGCTTAGTCCTGTGCTGTCAGATTAGAGATCATGCCCCAAGCCTGGTTGGATACCTACAGTGTCCACAATATCTCCGGTCGGATGTCAGAATTTAATGTGCTTAGTCCTGTGCTGTCAGATTAGAGATCATGCCCCAAGCTTGGTTGGATCCCTACAGTGTCCACAATATCTCCGGTCGGATGTCAGAATTTAAAGTGCTTAGTCCTGTGCTGTCAGATTAGAGATCATGCCCCAAGCCTGGTTGGATACCTACAGTGTCCACAATATCTCCGGTCGGATGTCAGAATTTAAAGTGCTTAGTCCTGTGCTGTCAGATTAGAGATCATGCCCCAAGCTTGGTTGGATCCCTACAGTGTCCACAATATCTCCGGTCGGATGGACACACGGAAACAACAGGACCGGGAACTACTTCGGACAGCTGACATCTGCAATCATACAGCAGTATCTGCCCCAGAGAATTCTCACCCATTTCCCCATTAGCCTTTACCCACTACCAATTTACAACCACTTCCATTCAAGCATTAATCTCCCACTCTTTAAGTCCCTCTCAGAGATCTGCCCTCTAAATCCATCCGGGGACAAGAATTCCGCAATTCTAAACCCACTGACAGAAGGCTTCCCACAAACCGGGTTCAAACTTGCAATTTTTCCCGACAACAAATACGTCCGACAAGTGAAAATATGATCTACACATGTGCACGGTCATGTCTCCCAAGGACATTGACTGTTTCATTGAGGGTGCAGGCAGGTTCAGAGATGTGGAAGGCCATAGGGGCCGGGGAGGGTTACAGAGACCGTGAGGGGAGTAGCACTTGTGATGGATACAGAGCGAGAGAGAGTCTGCAGAGGCCAGAAGGGCGTAGTGAAACGGGAATGGTGTAATGCTTGAACGGAGACTCAGAAACAGGAAAGGTCTCGGGACTGGAGGAGGATTTAGATTGCAGATGGGGGGTGGGAGGGTGGTTTACGAGACCGAGGTCTTTGTAGTGGTTCAGGTGGTATTCGGTGAAGGCTGTGGTAAGAGAGAAATAGATGGGTTTTGCTGCAGGAGCACTCATAGATTCGGAGAGGCGTGCGGGCAAGATGTCTAAAGAGACAGGGAGTGTGTGCATAGAATGGGTGCGGTTTCAGAGAGGGAGTGGTGTAGGGGCTGGAATTTCAGAGACAGGGAAAGTGTCCATCATTTTCTATTGTTAACTCTTTTTTAAACGTTCTGAAGTTGTTCCATTACGATTAACATTTATGACTCATTATGACGTTTTACTCGACTTATTAATGTTACTCTCAGGGAGAAGGAATATGAACATGAAGACACACGCTCAATCCTCTCCGCCCCCATCAGATTTGTGAATGGTCTGTGGACCCATGAATACTACCGCAACTTTATTCTATGCTTCTTATCTTAGTTCGTAGACACGGTTATCTATTGCTCTGTACTTCTGCCACAAGAGAACAGATTAAATGACATAAATCAGTGGTGATAAATCTGTTTCTGATTTTAAACATTCTCCAGGCACCCAGTTCCAGTTGCTATCGTTCCGAAAGCTGAGGGAGGAGCAGAGAGATTTCTCAGTACAGGGTGCGTTTCTCAGGCTCTGGTGGTAAGGGATGTTGGCTTTTTTTTTCCAATATCATTGTGTGTTGATAGATTACACAGTGAGTTTATTCTCTCCGCTGACATAAATCTGAGCGAGAAATGGTCACAAGGAAGACAATTCCCAGAGAAATATTTTCATCTAAGTGTGGTGCGGATTGTTTGGATTTTAAGGGATAAGTCTGAGTGTTGTGGGCAAGGCAGGAATTTATCACCCCCCCCCCATAACAAGCCCCTCACTGAGCGGTTTATGTTGGGTCTCTCATTAAACTGTCATACGCTGTCTGGGAAAGCTGATACCAAAGTTTTGTCAGGCAGGGAGTTCCGGGAATCGGACCCACACCATGGTGCAGACAGCTCAGACAGATTTCCGAGTGGCGTGAAATCTTGGGGAAAAATAATCTTTAATTGCCATGTTCCTCTTTTTCCTTGCTCACCTTTGCCCTCAGGTCGACACCGGTTGTTAAGGTGTAGGGTCGAGAAGTTGGTAGGGGAGGGGTAGGTGGTAGTGGTGGGGTAGTTGGTAGGTGTGAGACAGTTAGTAGTGATAGGTGTGGTGGTCCGGAGTTTCTCGTAGAATAGTCCTAGTAGGATACTGTGATGCATTCAATAGGCTGTGCAAACATCGGTCATTATGTGCTGCTGGTGGAGGAAGGGATGTTGCATGTTGCAATTGCATTCGTTTGCTCTGTAGCAGGGTTTAACACTGAACAGTCTGCTAATAATAGTCAGATCTTTTAAAAAATTGTCAATTGCCATCTCAGCTGGTTTCCCGTCTGGTAAAACTCACAACCAGATCAGGTAAGGGACTTTTATCCCGATTTACTGGACCCCTAAACATGTAATAGAATCCCGGACGAGCCCCCAATTTGGAACATCCCCGTAAATGTGTGGCAGACCAGCAGAGAAAGAAGAATCCATTGATGTCTGGTGGTACTATATTGAAAGGTGCTTATTAACAAAAATAAGCAAAACCATATCAATAATGCAAATAAACATATAACACAAATTAGCATTAAGAAACCGAAAAGTGTAGGAACAATAATAATTAACAATAATAAGCAAGGGCTATCGATGTCTAGGGGTAAATGAATTGTCATAGGAAAGTAAATTCAGTTCATAAATGCTGATGTAGTTATGGTTGTTGTGTTGAAATCGTTGGAGAGAGAGAGAGAGAGAGAGAGAGAGAGAGAGAGAGAGAGAGAGAGATGGGGAGGTAATAGCTACAGCAGCCAAACCTTCCTTTCCTTTCTTCATCCGTAGTTTCGTTGTGGTCATTCAGTTATGACCCCTCTGGTCTTCAGCTGGACCGTTCTGCGGTGGACTCGTCACTCTGGCATGAGTGGACACAAACACAAGTCCACACCGACCTTGCTGTAACACTGTGAGCTTTACTGACCGATCTCCTGGTTCGGTCTTCGAAGCCCCCGCCTTTCAGTGGGTTCCCAAGACTCTGGTGTGTCTGAAGGGTGGCTCTCCAGACCTGTCATTTTATCCCCACTCACGGGGTCTCAGCTATCCATAAACTCTGAATGACCGTGTCCATCAGTTCAGGCCACTCCTGCTATCTCCTGTGGAATGTTAACGAGCCAAGTAGTAGATGGTAAATAATCCATAAAGAGTCATAATAGAGTAAATCAACAGTCTCTCTCCCCTCTCTTATCTGTAGCAGATGTTCTTACCTGTGCTTGATCTCACTCTCATGAGCAGCATAACAACAGCAATAGTTCGTAGTTCTCAGGGGAAGGGTTGGAAATGGTTAACTCTGCACCCCAATGTCCATCATGCCTGTCCATCACTCATAACGCAGTGTTGTAATTGTTATATGGTTACAACGCACGGGTGAGGGCACACCTGCAGCATTATAAGCAGGTTTAAACCCCTGAACTGACCAACAATGTGCTGAAACTGAAGAAGGGCTCAAGGAGGTTCACAGAGATTATTCCAGAATTGAATGGCATGTCATATGAAGAGCTTTCAATGACTGGGTCTGAGGGGAGGCCTCAGTGAAACTTATTGAACGGTGAAAGGAATTGTTAGAGTGGGGGTTGAGAGGATGTTTCCTGTGGTGGGAGACTCTGAGACCAGAGAACACGGCCTCAGGGTTGAGGGGCGTACTTTTAAAAGGAAGATGAGGAGGAATGTTTTTAGAAAGAGAGTGATGAAACAGGGCAATCTTTTGTCACAGGCAGATGTGGAAGCCAAGTATTCGCAGGATTGAACAGACCCATCTCCCAACATGTGAATAGACAATAGACAATAGGTGCTGAAGAAGACCATTCGGCACTTCAAGCCTGCACCGCCATTTTGAGATCATGGCTGATCATCTACTATCAATACCCGGTTCCTGCCTTGTCCCCATATCCCTTGATACCCCTATCCTCAAGAGACCTAGCTATATCCCGCTTGAAAGCATCCAGAGTATTGGCCTCCACTGCCTTCCGAGGCAGTGCATTCCAGACCCCCACAACTCTCTGGGAGAAGAAGTTTTTCCTTAACTCTGTCCTAAATGACCTACCCCTTATTCTCAAACCATGCCCTCTGGGACTGGACTCCCCCAGCATCTGGAACTTATTTCCTGCCTCTATCTTGTCCAATCCCTTAATAATCTTATATGTTGCAATCAGATCCCCTCTCAATCTCCTTAATTCCAGCGTGTACAAGCCCAGTCTCTCTAACATCTCTGCGTAAGACAGTCCTGACATCCCAGGAATTAACCTTGTGAATCTACGCTGCACTTCCTCTACGACCAGGATATCCTTCCTCAGTCCTCGAGACAAAAACTGCACACAATACTGCAGCTGTGGTCTCACCAGGGCCCTGTACAGATGCAAGAGGATTTCCTAGTTCTTGGACTCAATTCCCTTTGTAATAAGGGACAACATTCCATTAGCCTTCTTCACTGCCTGCTGCACTTTCTCATTCACCTTCAGTGACTGATGAACAAGGACTCCTGGATCTCTTTGTATTTCACCCTTATCTAACTTTACATCATTCAGATAATAATCTGCCTTCCTGTTCTGACTCCCAAAGTGGATAACCTCGCACTTATTCACATTAAGCGTCATCTGTCAAGTATCTGCCCACTCACCCAGCCTATCCAAGTCACCCTGAATTCTCCTAACATCCTTATCACATGTCACACTGCCACCCAGATTAGTATCATCAGCAAACCTACCGACGTTATACTCAATGCTTTCATCTAAATCGTTGACGTGAAAATGAGGAACACCTTTTTTGTTTTTGGTTTTTTTATTTGAATTCCATCATCAACAACCTTTTCTATAAGATATATTTCATTTAATGTACATATCTATCATATATCCATATGTGCCACAGATCTCCACACTTCAAACATCCACGCAATTTAATCACCCTTGGGAAGGGTTCACTGCTGCCGCAGCCAAGGAAACCAGCAGAGTTTCATATAGGTTGTCCCACCCTGTGCAATAAACTCCGACCATCCACCCGGCCTGTTATCCTCAGGTTATCCCACAACTCCGCAGTCTATTGTTAAATTATGACTGAAATCTCAATTGTTGGTTGCAGGATAGTTTCCAGTAAATTATTATTTAAAACAAAATCCCCGGAGCTGCTGGAAATCTGAAGTGCAAACAGAAACTGTCGGAAACAACGTCTGGGTGGGAAATTAATGTTTTTTGGTTCCTGGTACCTTCATCGCTGATCCAGACAGGAAACTTAAACTCCGTCTTTTACCACAGTTGCTGCTTGAACCGTCCTTTCTTTAGAGTAATTTCTACATTTGTGCCATTTGCATGACGAAATGTCACTCGGAAACAGAGCAGTGACTGGAGATCAGAGATGGTTGTGGTCTCCAATGAGCCGCTGCGGAGACCCGTGTTCAATCCCCCTCTCTTACGTTTCCAACTCTCTGGGAGTTTATAAAGGGTTTATAAAGTTTTGCTGCTGATATAATTTCTCCAGGGTGCAATCAGCCGCTTCCTTTGTTATAAAAATAGATGATTCCGAACAGTACGGTTTTGCGTAACAAGCACTTCCCGATCTCAATTCCACGAACCCTTAATACTCAGAAACAAGAAGTGAAAATTATCTCACGAATGTCAGACTTTGATGAGGTAAGTCCTGTGCTGTCAGATTAGAGATCATGTCCCAAGCCTGGCTTGATAGTGACCACAAGTGACCACAATATCTCCTGTCGGATGTATGCATGGAAACAGCAACACTGGGAAGTACTTGGGTCAGCCAACTTCTGGATAGGGGCCAGGGAGGGTTACTGAGACTGCGAAGAGGCCGGAAGGCCGTAGAGAACCGAGGAAGGGTTTAGTGCTTGAAGAATGACACAGAAACAGGGAAGGTCTATGCTGAAGGAGCACGCATAGAGTCGGAGAGGCGTGGGGGCAAGATGTCTACAAAAACAGGGAGCGGTTCCGGTTTCAGAGAGGGAGTGTGTGTAGAGGCTGGAATTTCAGAGACAAGGAAAGTATCCATCATTTTGTATTGTTCCCTCTTTTTTAAGCATTCTGAAGTTTTATTTCCATTAATATTCATGAATCAGGTGATTTATTTCCACGTATTGATGTTACTCTCAGGGAGATCGTATATGAACATGAAGACCCTCGTTCAGTGCATAGAGTACCTCTACTCCACCATCAGATATTTGCATGATCTCTGGAGCTGCGATTACTACCGCAACCTTTCTTCTCGTTATTATTTAATTCATGCTTCTTATCTTAGTTCACAGACACAGTTATCTGTTGCCCTGATCTCCACCAGAAAACAACAGATTGAATGACATATGTCAGTGGTGATGAAACTGGTGCTGATATTAAATTTGATCCAGGCACCCAGTTTCAGTTATCGTTCAGAAAGCTGAGGGAGGAGCAAAGAGATTTTCATCTGCCATACGCTGTCTGGGAAAGCTGCTAAGAAAGTTCTCTCAGGCGGTGAATTCAGGTAATCGGACACGCACCGTGATGCGGGCAGTTCATACAGATTTCCCAGTGGCGGGGTATCTTCGAGAGAAAGGTAGTGTTTAATCGCCTTGAACCTCTTTTTTCTTGTTCACCTTCGCCCTTAGGGCGAGAATGGTTGTGAACTTGGGGGTGGGGTAGTCGGTAGTAGTGGGAGCGGTGTTCCGGAATTTCTGGTAGAATACTCCGGGTAGGTTAGTATGCTGCATTCTGTAGAGTGTGCACACATCTGTGGGTGGTGGAGGAAGGGAACTTGCATCTTGCAATTGTATTCACTTACTCTTTCGCAGTGGCTAACACTGCACAGTCTGCTAATAATAGATAAGAGAGAAAAAGGAAGCTGTGGTAATTGCGTCATCATAGTTCTGCAGCAATTCAATGGACCTGCACATACTGTCAAAAGAACACAGTTCTCGCTCCATCGATCACTCGACCACCCCCTCGCCCCTCACAGGGCAGGTCATTGTTGAAAAGAATACAGTTAGTTTTACAGATCGATGTAAGTAATAGCTTGTTTCTCTAGTAGGATTGTCGGCGGTATTGCACAGCGCATTGACACCTCACCCAAGCCATTTTCAACACACTATCAAGGATTGAGTCAATTCCACAGGGCTGTAATAAATGTTAAAACATAGGCCACACACACCCATCTCCCAGCAAGTTTCCTGCAACTCGGTTTGTTTCCCATGTACGCACGTATATTTCTTCAGCAGTTCAAATTCAACTAGAAATACGGTCAAGCAAATCAGCATCTCCTCTGCAGATCAGAGAACATAGAATAGTACAGGACAATGCAAGCCCATTGGCCCTTAAACCCTGTATCCCACATAACCCACACCCCACATTAAATTCCTGCATATACCTGTCTAGCCGTCTCATAAAATTCATTGGTGTGTCTGCCTCCATCACTGACTCAGGCAGTGCATTCCACGCATCAAACTGGCTCTGATATCCCCCATGAACTTCCCACCCCTTACCTTAAAACCATGTGCTCTTGTATTCAACAGTCGTGCCCTGGGGAAGAGGCGATAGATGTCCACTCTATCAATTCCTTTTAATATTTTGTATACATCTATCATGTCTGCAAAGGAGAAAGTCCTAGCTCCCTTAATCTCTGATCAGAATGCATACTCTCTAAACCTAGCAGCATCCTGGTAAATCTCCTTTGTACCCTTTCCAATGCTTCCACATCCTTCCTGTAGTGAAGCGACCAGAACTAGACACAATATTCCAGGTGTGGCCTAACCAGAGTTTTGTAGAGCTGCATCATTACATCGCTACTCTGAACCTCTGTGCCTCGACTTATGAATGCTAACACCCCATAAGCTTTCTTAACTACCCAATCTACCTGTAAGGCAACTTTTAGGGATCTGTGTATATGGAAACACCGATCCCTCTGCTCATCCAAACTACCAAGTATCCTTCCTTTTACTTTGTACTCTGCCTTGGAGTTTGTCCTTCCAAAGTGAACCGCCTCACTTCTCTCCGGTTTGAACTCCATCTGCCACATCTCAGCCCATTTCTGCATCCTAACAATGTCTCTCTGTAATCGTCGCCAATCCTCTGCACTATCCAGAACACCACCAAACTTTGCGTCGTCTGCAAACTTGCCAAACCACCCTTCGACCCCCACATCCAGGTCGTTAATAATAGTCACGAAAGTAGAGGTCTCAGTACCGATCCTTGTGGGACACCAGGAGTCACAACCATCCAATCCGAATGTACTCAGCCAACCACGACCTTCTGCTTTCTGCAGACAAGCCAATTCTTAATCCACCTGGCCAAACTGCTCTGGATCCCGTGCCTTCTGACTTTCTGAATAAGCCTACCGTGTGGAGTCTTGTCAAATGCCTTACTAAAATCCATGTAGATCACATCTACTGCACTACCCTCATCTATATATCTGGTCAGCTCCTCAAAGAAGTCTATCAAGCTTGTTAAACAAGATCTGCACTTCAAAAAGCCATGCTGACTGTTCCTGATCAGACCATGATTTTCTCAATGCCCATAGTTCCTACATCTAAGAATCTTTTCCAACAGTTTTCCCACCACAGACGTTAGGCTCACTGATCTATAATTACCTGAACTATCCCTACTACCTTTTTTGAACAAAGGGACAGCATTCGCCTCCCTCCAATCCTCCGGTACCATTCCCGTGGACAACGAGGACATAAGGATCCTAGCCAGAGGTTCAGCAATCTCTTCCCTCGCCTCGTGGAGCAGCTTGGGAAATATTCTGTTAGGCCCCGGGGACTTACCGTCCTAATGCATTTTAACAACTCCAACACCTCCTCTCCCTTAATATCAACATGCTCAATAATTAACCGCAGTCATATTGTCCCCACCATCATCAAGTTTCCTCTCATTGATGAATACAGAAGAGAAGTATTCATTGCGGACCTCGCTCACTTCCACAGCTACCTGCCACATCTTCCCACCTTCATCTCTAATCGGTCCTCCTTTCACTCGTGTCATCCTTTTGTTCTTCACATAATTGAAGAATGCCTTGGGGTTTTCCTTTACCCTACTCGCCAAGGCCTTCTCATGCCCCCTTCTTGCTCTCCTTAGCCCCTTCTTGTGCTCATTTCTTACTACCGTATATTCATTAATAGCCTCACCTGATGCGCGCTTCCTTAAACTCATGGATGATGCTTTCTTCCACCTGACTAGATCTGCAACTCACTTGTCACCTATGGTTCTTTCTTTATCGTTTTTATTTTGGTTGTGTTAAACACTGAGGCAATCGAGGACGCCAGAAAGTTGGGGCTGTTGAGTATTTCAAAATAATTTGAAACTTGCGCGAGGATCGAGTGGAATCCCGGACGAGCCCCCAATTCTGTTACGTACTCCACGACCCAGTTAAAGAACCAGCAGAAATGGAAAACACATTGGGGTCTGGTATTACTCTGAACTTATAGCGTTTATTAGTAACTAAGCAAGACGGTAATATAAATGCAAATATAATGAATATATGGAAATAGGAGCAAAACTAGGCTCTTTCAAACCTGGGGGTAAATGTGTACACTCTTACGACGTGATGAAGAGAGTTAAGTTCAGTTAGAGGTAGCTAGTTGAGTAACTTGAGAGAGAGAGAGAGAGAGGGAGAGAGAGAGAGAGAGAGAGAAGTGAGATGTGATACCGTCGATCTTCCCGTTGTCTTCCGAAACCCTGCTGTGGTCACTGACAATGACCATGATACGTACGAACGTTCTTTAGTGGTGGAATTATCACTCTGAAAAGGGTGGATACACAAATAATTCCCCACCGCTCGCACCTTTTCAAACTGCGAGCCACTGAACGATTTCCTCGAATCGATCCTCCAAAAACCCACCTTCTTGTGGGTGCAACAAAGCTCGTTCAGTGTCCGAACCTGTGGGTCCCGTGGTGTGTCTCCCTGTGTAACAGCGGACCTGGTTTTTATCACCACATGTTGGACACTAGCTGTCCATCAACCTGCTCCGCCATCCACTTTCTGCAGGAACTTCAGCAAGCGGGCAAGTGACCTCGTGGAAAGGGAGAATAATCTAGAAGAGAAAACATAACATCAATCTTGCGAGCAATTTCTGTCTCTGTCTCTGCCTCACTGGGCTGGACGCCTCCCTCTCTCTCAATAGCAGCACAGTTCACAGGGTCTATTCTGCACCCCGTTTCAAATTAAGTTTACCCATGACAGGAACAGCAATGGAGGTGGATACAGTGATAGGGTGGTTGAAGGGGACTGAAGGGCGGAGATGTGTAGTGCTTGCCAGGCGCTTCAGAAACTGGGAAGTGATAAGGGGAGGTGAGACCCGGCGGGGAGTGGGAGACCGCATTGCCGAGGACCTAAACTTCGTTCGCCTGGAAAAGCGGGATCTCCCAGTGGTCACCCATCGGGAGGAGTTACACGGAGGGTTCTTTCCGTTCACCTATAAATTGGTTCTGACTGAATTTTGTGAAAACGACGTCAAAGAAAAAGGAAATCCCGGAATACACTCAGACGGTCAGGCAGCCTCTGTGGAGAAGGAATGTTTAAGATTTCAAGTCGAAGATCCTCTGACAGAACTGCTGGACGAATCCCTTCGGCCCCATGTCCCTCCCGCTCCGGTGAAGGTTCATTTAATATTTTAGTGCCGCATTGCTGTTCCCCGCAATCCCGGCCTGCATCGCAATGTCGACTTCTGCTTCTCCTTTCACAGATGCTGCCCGACCTGCTGGGTGTTTTCAGCGGTTTATGCATCTACGCCTTAATGTGATGTTACTCTTACCCCCGGTAATTGGCTCCAAGATTGGTTCGCTCTTTGTGTCCGGCGGCTGCATTTTATTCACAAAGGGGTAACTTCCTCAATTTAGTGAAGTCAGGTTTGCACTGCTCGGGGATCTGTATTCTCAGAAACGCATCTACTTCTCAAAACGTCAGGAGATTCACTCGACAATAGGTGGTGATGTCAAGTGAAGCTGCTACTGTGAAGAGCGGCTTTGAGCGATCCTGATGACAAGCACCGGCCCGCGGCTACTGAGGCAGAAAGGCCGACAGGGCAGTCCATAACTATAACAGAAGAGTACTACCCGCTCTTTAGTTCTGTATCCTCTGGGAAACATAAAATATTATTCGCCTTACACTGAAATGAATATTGAAATTTCCGGCAGATTGACCTCGAAATAAATACCTTCAGACCCTCCATGATATCTGCATCTGTGCTCCATATTCACTACATATGATTTTTTTTCCTCTGGTGACCGACGTCGATGGAAGAGCACAGCATGAAAATTGCAAAATTGCAAAATAAAATTGCTTGGATGATTAAGGGTTCGATTAAAGTGCAATCTCAGCAGAAGCTTTTCTTTACGCGGCAGGCTGATCTTTACAGAAAAGCACATTGATAACTGAGTCGATGTTGCCGCCCTGCCCTTCCTGCTGATAATGTGCTCTACTGCGCCATCTATAGGCAACATTGCGAACTGACTGGACGCAACAAGTTAATTTCAGACTTGTGAGAGTGTCTGTGAAAAGCGGAGCCTGCGGCTTAATCCCGATGTTGTCTGGTCCATCTGCAACATAAATAGAGATTGTATGCTGTTTCTGTGATCGGTAATATTGAATGTAAACTAATGTAATGAGCAACTTGCGTACCTGCAATTAACTTGCAGGTGGATCTCTGCACTGTCGCTGCTGCAAAGAATATTGACAGCACATCTATAATTTCCTGTGTCATTTCTGTTAAGACGGGTTATGTTCAGATAGGTTTTTCTGAAAATCGAGATATTGTCTCGGTTAGATGTTTTCTAATCATGTTTTATCTGAATTGGTCCCTTAGCGTCACAGGTGAATACAACTTTACCGTTGTTTTTTTTTCTGAGACTGTAAGAGTTGATGTTTACATTGACACGAGACACCGGCTTTGCCGATAGAACTGAAAGAGGAATGGAATTATTCCTTTCTACTGCAGTCCGATTATATCTGCTGGGACTCTGTAGACCAAGTTACTATAGAGACCGACATATTAGCCTGAATGTCACAGGGATTTGAATTCATGATACAAGTCTACGGAATCATGGAGAGGACACGTTTTATTTCGTCCGCCTCTTTTTTCCCTGCCTGCTTGCTTTCGTTTGATTTAAGATTGGTTTGTTCAGTATGCCCAGCGGCCGAATTTCATTCACAAAGGGATCGATTCCTTAACTTCGCGAAGTCACGCCCGCCCTGCTCGGAGATCTGCACGCTGAGAAACAGATCTAATTCTCAAAACCTCAGGAGCTTCCCTGAACAGTCGGTGGTGATTCTAAATGAAGCTGCCGGTGTGAAGAGAAGAGATGGGCAATCCTGCTTACAAGCATGGGCACAGAACGTCCCTCGGTGACAGAAGCAGATAAACCAGCACGGTTCTCCATTATTTTAACTGAAGCGTTAAAATGCTCTGGCAAGCTTGGGACGTTATTCGTTTTAGACTTAAATGCAGATCTCCGGAAATTTGACATAAATAAATCCGGGACCTTAACTTATTATTAAACCCCTTAAGAACCTCTAGTATATCTGTAACACTGTTCCACCTTCCCTGTTCCTGATAAACAGTTTTTCCCCTTGACGACTAAAGTAGACAGAATAGAAAAGTGACAACAGCGCTGTCACTACTGAAATCATAGTTTATAGTACATTTATGTCATTTCTGTGAACACAGGATATGTTCAGATTAGCTTTTATTGAATACTGAGACCTCCTTTCATTATCCTGAATGGGTTTGTTATCATTTGTCCATGTTCGTCTTTGAAGAAAATTCTTGTTCGTCATAAGTGACTTCAACGTTTTTTCGATGACCGACGGCTCTGCTCCTGCACTGTCCTGCTCTATGTGTGATATTAAATTGTTTACACCCGAGGGAGAGTCACGAGCAAAGTGACGTAATCATCAGATAAATGTTCGGCCTTTGAGAAACCAGAGGTCCATGAGCCAGTAATCCGCAGAGGATCAGAGGTGAAAGGGTCAGTAACTTTAAATTTCTGGGTAGGACTCTCTCCGAGAACCAGTCCTGGAGCCCCCGAATAAATATCATTGCGAGGAAAGCACGCCAAGACTTTTAAGCCCGCAGGAGCCTGCCGAATTTCGGCATCTCATCAAGTACCTCGGCAAACCGCTGCAGATATGTCGAGTGAAGTGTAATGGCGGCCTGCAGTAAGATATCGTCTGGGAAGAAGAGGCACAACTGCACAAAGTGATAACTGACGCCGGTGGCAATACAGTGACGGCCGTTCTTCCATTGTCAAAGTTGAAAGAGCAACAGTACAGAAAGCAGGTGGCACAGTGTCACCACAAGGGGGCAGTGTCGGAATGCGGAGACGAGGTCAGAATGGGAGCAATGGTCACACGGTCCCTGAGCCGCTCAAACCTTGCAGTCTGATCTCGCACCTCGTCTCCTTTACATACACATTTTCTGAGGTGTTATCGGCCGCGACTTCTGCCAATTAAGCACAGAAAACACGGGAATTCTCTACAAGCACCAGCGATCATACGACCTCCACATGAACAGTTAGGACTCGCCAAAGATAAACTCCCAGCAAAGCAAGTACTGCACCTGGAACTGAGCGGAATTCTCCAAATCTCACACAAGGTACATGACACTGACTCCGCATCTATCCTCAGCATACTAGCTATGTAATTACAAAAAAAAAAAGACATAAACTTACTTGAAACTTCATTCCTTACTTCGAGCATGCGGCTGTGTTTGTCCAAGCGTGTTCTCGCCGAAGCCTGTTTCCCAAAAGCCGGACCGCTCTAACAATTCACCACTCCAGCAATGGCCGTTCCAATAATGGAGAATCCTTCTACATCTGGCTGGCCAGTTCAGAGAAGTCCCATCATTGCTGTCATAACCGCCAGGTGGCGCCACGCGTCCTCAGTGCATTAATAAGTAATGTATACATAAACTGTATAAAGTATTTAGGTCAGTAAACAGACGAATGAACGAATAAATTAATTAACTAATGAAAAAGTAAATGAACTAACAAATACAAAAGGAATTATGAGGTCGCTATGGTACTGATGGTACTGAATGGCATGAATGGTGCTGATGGTACTGACGGTGATCGCCCTTAATTGTGGACCTGGTAATCCTGAGGAACCACCTTTTGAAGATTTTCTCGATTATGAAGAGGCTTGCACTGTGATGAATGTGATTGTTGTTCACAAGCCTATGCAAACTGTGTCGATCCTGTGCATTGCAGCCTGCACACCAGACGGTGATGGAAACAGTCAGAATACTCTCCGCCTCGCATGTGCGAACATTTCCCAGTTTTTGGTGACATACTCATACCAAATCTCTTCAAGCTTTGTGGGCCGAAGGGCCTTCATTGTGCTGTAGGCTTTCTCTGTTTCTATGTTTCTATCACCTGATGGAATACAGCCGCTGACGTGCCTTTCTTTGTGAATGTATAACTATGTGAGGCCAAGCAGAGATTCTCTCAGAAGGAGCTTAAACCTGCTCACCCTCACCACCGCCGACCCTTCAATGAGGACTGGTGAGTGATCTCCCGACTTCTCCTTCGCGGCGTTCACAGTCACATCCTTGGTCTTGCTGTCCCCGTCTGCAAGATTATTGCGACGATAACACTCAGCCAGTCTACCTATCCGGGAGGGAAGTTGTTTTGAGGAAAATGCCACTTGATCTGGTGGAGGACGACACCAGAGTATTGAGGGCCGAATAGCCTTCTACTTCTCCAGCGTTTTAGATTCGTTCATTCTCCGCCCTCTCGCTCTGCGCTCCAGTCAGCTCCGGCTTTTCAGATAACGGGCTCTCGGGATCTCTCATGGAGACCAGGAAATGAGGCTCAGTCTCCGAATGTAACAGAGACAGGCGCCGCTCTCTCGGGATCGCGTGGATGACGTTCACTTTACTCTCTCTCTATCTCTTCTTGTCGGTGGGTGAGGGAAACTCTCTTTGAGACCATTATCGGATTCCACACAGCAGCAGATAGTTGTAGAACAACACACAGGATTTGATGTAGATTCGAGCAAAGTACAGACTCTCTGATCCCATCAGCGCTGCCGCTTGTGAAGTCAGAATCCGGATATCTGCCCCGCAAACCAGGAAGTGCGGCTCAGTCTCCGAGTGTAACAGAGATCGGCGCTGCTCTCCCGGATGTCGGGACTGCCCTTCGCAGCTCTCGTTCTTTGTCTCCACATAACGGCGGGTGAGGGTCACTCTCTCCAACCCTCAGTGGCGGATAACCATCAGAGTAGCGGGTGGTAGGAGGCATGAAGATCAGGTTATAATTATCGACCTTACTGAGCTAAGAACAGATCCCTGGTATCTGTACAGATTGAGTTAAGTGCAATTCCCAAGTCTTTCCGCGTCTGTCGCTTTTCCCTCATATGATTTTCTCTTTCTCAGGTGAGTCCCAGCAGTTTACTATTATCGTTGAGCACAGCCAGATAAATGTCACCGCTGGGTGTGAGGCGCTTCTTTCAGAGATCTCTGCAGTAAAACAGAATCTCAGGAATCGCTGGCAAAGCCACGATTGGGGAAGTTGCTCGCAAAGTGCCGTCAGGCAGGCGTTGCCGGCTTCGGACCCCACCAGTGTGAAGGCACGGGAGACGGTTTTCCGAGTGGGGCTTCTCCTTCTCTTTTCTGCCCTTCGGCCTCAGAGCAGCAGATGATGGGGTGTGGAGTGAGAGATTAGGAGATTAGGAGGGGCTGGTGGAATAACCCTGGTGAGTAATGATGATGCAGTTCTGTTAACGTTGCACACATCGGCCACTGGGTGTCGCTGGTGGAGGAAGGGAACTACTGCAGAGTCGAACTCGACACTGTCTGCGAACAGCAGGTAAGAGAGAAAAGGGAAACTGTGGTAATGACTTCCTCATAGTTCCTCAGCAGTTCAATTAAACAATAAACGATACAAACAGAACCCACTTTCTGATACTTTTCTCCCCCTCCGCCACAGGCCAGTTCATGGTGAACGAAATACAGTCTGATTTAAACATCGTAGTAAATAAGAGTTTATTTTTCCACCAGGACCTGAGGCTGTACTAATTATAGGATTCACTCCACATCCAAGCCTTCTCTACACACTCAAGTGCTGAATCAGATCCATGAGACTGTAATGATACTAAACCACAGGACATACAACCCATCCCCCAGCAGTTTCCTCTCACGCGCTCTTCACAAACACACACACACACACACGCCACACGCGCACACAAACACGCACACACGCACGCGCGCGCGCACACACACACACACACACACACACACACACACCACACACACACACACACACACACACACACGCACACGCGCGACAATCTCCAACATGTTGTCGCTTCTGAAGGATTGAATACGGTCGGGGACCCGGGTAGTTTGCAACAATTGGGTGATGCGGGATCAAACTCCTCCGCTATCGTTGTAAATTATCGAACACATTTCTGAAAATAATCTGAGAGTTGTTTTCACACGCCCAGCAGTTACACACACACAATGCTGGAGGGACTCAACAAGTCTTGCAGAATACATGGAAGGACAGTGCTGCAGTCCAAAGCCCTTCACCAAGACTAGACAAGAAATGACAAGAAACCAGCTCAGGAATGTTGGGGAGGGAAAGCGGGTCAAACTGAAACACCAGTGATCGCGTCTTCAGGAGTAACTGGACTCCTGTTCAAATCCAGCTGATGAGAAGTTTACAAATCTCGTTCCTCTTCCGCGGTTCAACAGGGTCCCAGTCCTGGACCCAGCAGCCAAACGAGAATCAGAGACATCGCAGATGTCCCAAAAGTAGATGGGGAAGGGAATGTCCAGTCTGGGTGTGTTAAAGTAAACGTAGGACACTGCCTGCCAGTTAATGGTTTGGGTGCTGGTACCTTCATTCGGGATCTCGGACCCGAAACACAGAATGCGTCTCTCTCTTCATCTGCTGCCTGAACCAGCGTGTCCTTACAGAAATTTGTTCCCATTCCAGGAAGAAATGACACCGGGACACAAAGCACCGACGGGAGATCAGAGACCAAAGTGTTCTGCTGTGGCGCAGCCGCAGAGTCCCGTGTTCAATCTCGCTCTACCGCCCTCTCTCTCTCTCTCTCTCCTCTCTCTCTCTCTCTCTCTCTCTCTCTCTCTCTCTCTCTCTCTCTCTCTCTCTCTCTCTCTGTCTCTCTCTCTCACTCTATCTCTCTCTCCTCTCTCTCTCTCTCTCTCTCTCTCTCTCTCTCGCTCCTCTCTCTCTCTCTTTCTCTCTCCTCTCTCTCTCTCTCTCTCTCTCTCTCTCTCTCTCTCTCTCTCTCTCTCTCTCTCTCTCGCTCCTCTCTCTCTCTCTCTCTCTCTCTCTCTCTCTCTTTCTCTCTCCTCTCTCTCTCTCTCTCTCTCTCTCTCTCGCTCCTCTCTCTCTCTTCTCTCTCTCCTCTCTCTCTCTCTCTCTCTCTCTCTCTCTCTCTCTCTCTCTCTCTCTCTATGGGCGTTTATAAAGGGTTAATAAGGTTGCTGTGGCCTGGTTTTTGCAGCTGCAATCGGCTCCTTTGTTGTAAATGAAGTTGGTTCTGAGCAAACTGTATTGTGTAACAAACACTTCCCGAGCTCAATTCAACGAGCCTTTTTTGAGAGAAGGAATGGGAAAGCATCTCGCGAGTGTCAACCTCGCTGAATCCTGTTTTGTCAGATCAGAGACTTGTTTTGTACCAGCAGTGTCCCGAACATCTGATGTCGGGTGCACACATGGAGACAACCACGGAAGGAACCACTCGGCTCCGCTCACCTACACAAACATTCACAAGGATCTACCCCAGACACTCCTATCCCGGTTCCCCATCACCTCCGATCCCGCGCCAACTCACCACCACGACCCTGCGGGCAGTATTCCTGTCCTCTTTAATTCCCCCCACCCCTCCAGTGATCCGCCTTCAATTTCCATCCTGGGTAGAAGATTCCTCAAATCTGAATAGAATTCCCCGAGAATTGTTCCAACCGATTCCATCTTGCAGTTCTGTCCCATCCACAAATAGTATCGAAGAGGGTAAAACAAATGTATCTTCACACCAGAATGTCCAAATCTCCCCGGAATCTTAAAGGTTTCACTAACAGTGCACGCCGTTACCGAGATGGGAATGATTTTAGGGTCCGGAGAGGGTTACAGAGACTCTGATGGGAACAGCAATGGAGGTGCTTACAGAGACACGGTTGTTGTAGGGGACCGAAATGGGGAGATGTGTAGAGCTTGCCGGGTGCTTCAGAAACAAGGAAGGGTAAAGGGTAGGGGAGGTTCGGATAGAGGGGTGTAGGGTCATGACAGATTCACTGAGAGGGTGTAGCGGTAGGGGGGTTTATCGACAGCCGAGCAGTGTCCAAGTCTTGCAGGGGGTTGGTTACAGAGACATGGATGGGTTTGTGGCAGGAGTGGTCATAGAGTCGGAGGGGCGCGGGGTAAAGATGTTTAAAGAGTAGGGAGTGTGTGAATAGAATGATTGTGGGTTCGGAGATGGAGTGGTGTAGAGGCTGGGATTTCCCAGACTGGAAAAATATCCATCATTTTGATCTGTTTCCTCATTTTTGAACGTTCTCTAATAGTTTTATTTCCATAGTGACTGACATGAATATATTCAACGATTACAGTTGTGAAATACGGTTCCGTCTGGGCAGACATTGACTGTTTGGGAAATTTGGACCTGATGTTTGAAAGTTGTATGTGGAACTGAAGCGGCAAATGGCAAAGCAGAGAGCCCAGTCTCCGTTTCCAGCGCAGGATTTTCCGGAGCCTACGCAACTTCCGGTGAGATCCTCCCACCAAGTACATCTTCCCACCACGCCACACCGATTTCTGCTTTCCGGATGGATCGCCCCTGCGCGACGCCCTTCTCCACTCTCTCCTCCTCACTGATCTCCCTCCGGGCATTTATCCTTGCAAGCGGAACAAGTGTTAGGCCTGCTCCTCGACCTGCATCGCAATGTCGACTTCTGTTCCCCCTTTCACAGTTGCTGCCCGACCTGCTGAGTGTTTCTAGCAGATTATGTTTCTCCCCCTTAACGTGATGTTACTTCTACCCCCGGTAACTGACTCCAAGATTGGTTCGTCCAGTACCAATCGTCCAGCGGCTGTGTTTTCTTCACAAATTGGTTGTGTCCTTTACGTCGGGAAGTCAGGTTTGCACTGCTTGGGGTTCTGTACTCTGAGAAGCTGATCTACGTTTCAGAACTTCAGGCGCTACACTGCACATTCCGCGCTGATACCAAATGAAGCTGTCGGTTTGAAAGAAGCGATTTACCATCCGGCTTACAAGCAAGGGCACAGAATGTCCCTCTGTGGCAGATAAACCGGCAGGGTTCTCCATTATTTTAAATGAAGAGTTTAAAATGTTCTGGCAAGCATGGGACATTATTCGCTGTAGCCTTAACTGAACGTCTCCCGAAATTTGACATACATAAATCCGGGACCTTGACTTATAAGTAAATCTCTTAAGGACCTCTAGTACATCTGTTACTCTGTTCAGCAGTCCCTGTCCCTGATAAATAGTTTTATTTTGTTCTCTGACGACTATAGTAGACAGAATAGAATAGGTGAAAACTGTAAAATATAATTGCTCAGAAGTTGTAGCGGTGGTTGGAAGTGGAATATCCACAGAAACTTTCACTTACCCCTGAACAGTGACGTTTACAGAAAGGCCGCTGTCTTTTATGGTTACTTTGATATCAACCTTACAAGTACCATTTCTATTCTCAACGTTGCTGACTGACTCGGTGGCAGAGTTCTGTCCTGCCTGCACATTGTTTGTTCCATTGCGCCATCTATTGTCAGCATTGGGAACTGACTCGGCAGAGCAAATTAATTTCAGACTTGTAATGACATCTGCCGTGTCAAAGGTGGACCCTGGAGTTGAATCATGATGTTGTCTGGCCCATCTTCACCAGAAATCTAGATGGTAATTCTTTAATCAGTAATACTGAATGTAATTTGATGTCATGAGCTACCTGCAAACTTACAGTTAACCTGCAGTGAAATCTCAGCGCGATCACAACTGTAATCATTTCTCATGGTACATTTATATTTTCCTGCGTGATTTCTCTGAAGACGGGTTATGTTCAGAGTAGCTTTCTCTGAAGACCGAGACATTCTGTCATTATCCTTGAGGGGTTTGTGATATTTATCCATGTTCCCTTTTGCGTCGCAAGTTAATTCAACCTTATCGTTGCTTTCCACAGGACTTCAATCGTTGCTGGTTACACGGGCACGAGCCACGGCTTTTGCAAATATAATGGAATTGCCTCCTTTTTTACCGGAGTCCCATCATATCAGCTGGGGCTCTGTAGACCAAGTTACGATCGTGACCCGCAGATTGGTCTTCACGACAAACGGATAGCTGCTTACGAACAGGAGGGCGGCTTCCGTTCCGCGACGTCATGGAGGGGGGGAGTAAGGGGTCTGACGTTTCCCGATTAACAGAGACTCTGTTCCTGCACTGTCCCGCTCTATGGGTGATACTAAACTATTTCCACTAGAGGGCAGTCACGAACAAAGCGACATAGTCACCAAATAAAAAGTTCTGCCTTTGAGGAGCTGGGTTTTCGGACAAAGTTTTCACTCGGAGGGGCGGGAAATCTCTGAAACTCTTTACCCACGACCGAGATCGGGGCATGATCGTTGGACATACTTATGGTGGAATTGATAAATATTGGAAAGACAGGGAATTGGACGGAGGAGCTTAAGGCTACACAGTTGAACCATGTTCAACTGATGGCGGCGGAGTCCGGAAGATCAGAGTAGACAAAACAAACGGAAATTGGGATGAATGCTGACAATTCCACTTGTTAATTAACTTCAATTGATTTACTGACAAGTTAACATGTGACCTCTGAGGAACGGTAAATCTTCTGATCAAGAATGCCATTGATTTCAACTAATAAAAATCCATGAAAATTATGCCGGTTTTTAAAAGCAAAAAAAAAAGTATAGGAAGAATTTTGCTCTCATGTTGGCTCCGTCATTGAGCACAACAATGTGCACTCTCTCTCCCTCTCTCTGTCTCTCCCTCTCTCTCTCTCCCTCGCTCTCTCTCTCTCTCTCTCTCTCTCTCTCTCTCTCTCTCCCTCTCTCTCTCTCTCTCTCTCCCCCTCTCTCTCTCTCTCCCTCTCTCTGTCTCTCCCTCTCTCTCTCTCCCTCTCTCTCTCTCTCTCTCTCTCTCTCTCTCTCTCTCTCTCTCTCTCTCTCTCCCCCCTCTCTCTCTACCCCCTCTCTCCCTCTCTTTCTCTCTCTCCCTCTCGCTCTCTCTCCCTCTCGCTCTATCTATCTATCTATCTATCTATCTATCTATCTATCTATCTATCTATCTATCTATCTATCTATCTATCTATCTATCTATCTATCTATCTATCTATCTATCTATCTATCTATCTATCCATCTGTCCAACTAGCCATCTATCTATCCATCTATTTATCTTTCTGGCCACACTTGCTAATATCAACACTTTCACAATCCCCTGTGTGTAGTGGACCATCTCATCGGTAGCACCAATCGAAGCACGGAGGATAACATCCTCTGTGATGAAAATCCCAGTGCCGCATCCGATCGGTCATTGAGCTTCAGGATCACACAACATGGAGACAGAACATTCGGCTCATATTGCTGGCCGAACAATCCCTGTATCGTGTAATCCCAGTGTGTAGGCCGAGTCCCCGTCTGCTCGGTCCTGGTGTTTAATATGCTCATCCAGATACTTGGTTTGTAATGGAAAAATTACACTGCGTCGAATACACTTGCTCCTCACTCAGTCCCTCTGGCTGAAAAATAAAACCCCCATTTCCCTTCACCTTGCCCCTCTAACTCTTCCCTGAATAACATGGTGTCCGGTTGCAGATTAACCCGTCTGTTTACATCTGAGGTGATGGGATAAAACCACACAGCTTGCGGAACACGGTAATGTCGCCCAGATTAGAAATCCATTTGTTGGCTATTCATCAGCAAAGATACCGCTTGCTGAGGGAGGTTTATCCACTTTTGGTAACACTTTGAGAGTCGTCGAATAAAAAATAAAGTTAATATTTAACTCCAAACGGAGGTCGGATTTTAATGACAACAAAAAATAAGGTAACAATGAGATTACGGGAAGTTAAAGATTATTGTACTTAAGATTTATTGCATGATAATTTTCAGCTCGTTACAGTTATTAGCTCAGTAAAATGTATAACGGGCCAGCAGCCGACCATTCGGCCCCTCTACACATTCAAACTTCAGCGAGATGATTACCGATTTGTTAGTGCTATCTGCCCCACTTCCCGGCCTGTTTGTTGTGAGAAGTGAAGAACTACAACACCCCATTCTCTACGGCTGTCCACAAATCCGTCTGCGTCAGCCGCTTGCAGATTCAGTGACTCATTCTTCATCGTTCCTGATATGAGCTTCGGAGACTCTGCAGCATCTGAAAAGGGATTCCAGCACGCTTAACTTCTCCAACGTAAGTGTGCTCAGTGTGTGTTCAGGGAGAAGGGAACATCGGATGTGTCAGTATTACAGTTGAACAAAGGGAGCTATGGAGCTATGAGGGAGGAGCTGGCCAAAGTTCAATGGAACAATACCCTAGCAGGGAAGACAGTGGAACAACAATAGCAGGTATTTCTGGGAACAATGCAGAAGGTGCAGGATTGGTTCATTCCAAAGAGGAAGAAAGATCCTAAGGGGAGTAAGGGGCGGCCATGGCTGACGAGGAAGCAAAGGACAGTGTAAAAATAAAAGAGAAGAAGTATAACATTGCAATGATGAGCGGGAAAGCGGAGGACTGGGAAGTTTTAAAGAGCAACAGAAGATAACAAAAAAGGCAATACGCCAAGAAAAAATCAGGTATGAAGGTAAACTAGCCAAGAATATAAAGGAGGATAGCAAAAGCTTCTTTAGGTATGTGAACAGCAAAAAATAGTTAAGACCAAAATTGGGCCATTGAAGACAGAAACGGGTGAATTTATTATGGGGAACAAGGAAATGGCAGATGAGTTGAACAGGTACTTTGGATCTGTCTTCACTGGGGAAGACACAAAAAATCTCCCAGATGTAATAGTGGCCAAAGGAACTAGGGTAAAGGATGAACTGAAGGAAATTGATATCAGGCAAGAAACGGTGTTGGATAGACTGTTGAGTCTGAAGGCTGATAAGTCCCCGAGACCTGATGGTCTGCATCCCAGGGTACTTAAAGGGGTGGCTCTAGAAATCGTGGATGCATTGGTAATCATTTTCCAATGTTCTATAGATTCAGGAACAGTTCCTGCTGATTGTAGGGTGGCTAATGTTGTCCCACTTTTCAAGCAAGAAGGGAGAGAGAAAACAGGGAATTGTAGACCGGTTATCCTGTCGTCAGTGGTGGGAACGATGTTGGAGTCAATTATTAAAAAGGAAATTACGACACATTTGGATAGCAGTAGAAGGATCAGTCCGAGTCAGCATGGGTTTATGAAGGGAAAATCATGCTTGACTAATCTTCTGGAGTCTTTTGATGATGTAACTATGAAAATGGACAAGGGAGAGCCAGTGGATGTAGTGTACCTGGACTTCCAGAACGCTTTTGATAAAGTCCCACATAGGAGATTAGTGGGCAAAATTAGGGCACATTGTATTGGGGGCAGAGTACTGACATGGATTGAAAATTGGCTGGCTGACAGGAAACAAAGAGTAGCGATTAACGGGTCCCTTTCGGAATGGCAGGCTTTGACCAGTGGGGTACCACAAGGTTTGGTGCTGGGACCGCAGCTGTTTACAATATAGATTAGTGATTTAGATGAAGGGATTAAAAGTAACATTAGCAAATTTGCCAATGAAATAAAGCTGGGTGGCAGTGTGAAATGTCAGGAGGATGTTATGAGAATGCAGGGTGACTTGGACAGGTTGGGTGAGTGGGCAAATGTATGGCAGAAACAGTTTAATATGGATAAATGTGAAGTTATTGACTTTGGTGGCAAGAACAGGAAGGCAGATTGCTATCTGAACGGTGTCAAGTTATGAGAAGAGGAAGAACAACGAGATCTCGGTGTTCTTGTACATCAGTCAATGAAAGCAAGCATGCAGGTACAGCAGGCAGTGAAGAAAGCTAATGGCATGCTGGCCGTTATAACAAGAGGAATTGAGTATAGGAGTAAAGAGCTCCTTCTGTGGCTGTACAGGGCCCTGGTGAGACCCCACCTGGAGTATTGTGTGCAGTTTTGGTCTCCAAATTTGAGGACGGACATTCTTGCTATTGAGGGAGTGCAGCGGAGGTTCACAAGGTTAATTCCCGGAATGGCGGGACTGTCATATGTTGAAAGATTGGAGTGGTTGGGCTTGTATACACTGCAATTTAGAAGGATGAGAGGGGATCTGATTGAGACATACAAGATTATTAAGGGAGTGGACACGCTGGAGGCAGGAAGCATGCTCCCGCTGATGGGTGAGTCCAGAACTAAAGGCCGCAGTTTAAGGATAAGGGTTAGGCCATTTAGAATAGAGATGCGGAAAAACGTTTTCACCCAGAGAGTGGTGGATATGTGGAATGCTCTGCCCCAGAGGGCAGTGGAGGCCAGTTCTCTGGATGCATGCAAGAGAGAGTTAGGTAGAGCTCTTATAGATAGCAGGGTCAAGGGATATGGGGAGAGGGCAGGAACGGGGTACTGATTGTGTATGATCAGCCATGATCACAGTGAAAGGCGGTTCTGGCTAGAACGGCCGAATGGCCTACTCCTGTACCTGCTGTCTATTGTCTATTGACTTGGTTTTGATACGTGACTGGGACAGAACTCGTCCGCCTTTCCTACCATACTTCTTGCATTGAACTATCTGCAGCCCAGGGCTTTCGTCCAACTGTGCTCAATTATTTGACGCATGAACTTGTCTAATGTCTCAACAATATCTGTCTCCGCAAGCTCTCCACTATCAGTTCTGGCACTCCGGATTATATCCTCCACCCACTCCGTTTTCAACCCCCAGCTCCCTCCCGCACACCACAAGCAAACGTCCCCACGAGGCTATTAGTCCCCTTCAGTTCATTGCAAACCATCTTTTTTTGTGCAGGTTTCAAATTCCCAGGGGCAGGGTCCCGTCACCGCTCGCTCTCACTCTCGCTGTAAGAAGCAATGACACCGAATAACCATGCAGCTTAGAAAGGAGAATGTCTCAGACTGATTTATTTAAAGGAATCGTGAAACACACGGAAAGTTGGGCAGCAGCTGTGACAATAGCCTTGCATCTCATTCTATATTCCATCCCATCCTGGAGTCTATTGCTTTCTGCTGAAAACAGAGATAGTTAAAGATAAACTCGTGTGAACTTTGCTCACAGCTGAACGTGAGCGGGGAAAGTGGAGCCGGTTGGACCGGATCTCAGCGGAGAGGCCGCATCCTGTTCTGCGGAATGCCTGCCTGTTGGAACCCGTCCTACATCCAGGGCCGATGCTCGCACACAGACACGGCGCTCCGAGATTCACAGAAAAACAACCCGCACGTCCTAATCATGGAGAAGATCTGCTGATGCTGAAACACGAAGGAACACACACAGAACTCCGAAAGAACTCAGCAGGCCAGGCAGCAGATATGGAAAAGGGTAAATGGTCGACCTTTCGGGCCCAGACCCTTCATTAGGAACTAACCCTATCTCTAACCCATAACTCCAAATACAGCCAAATGTCCCTCGGCTCACTGGTTGGACTGAAGACAACAACCTGAAAATATACCCACACAGAAACATAATATTGTTATTATATTTTCCGGAACTTTATTTCCAGCCAGACTGTTGTCTGCAGTGGGAGCGGTGATCAGGAATTCAGAGGCCCAGTTTTAAGCTTCTACTCGACGTGATGGTATTTGTATCCCTGCGGGCCTGTTTCCACGTTGAGATGTTCACACCTGGAGTCCCGCCCCATGGGAGGGAGAGTGATGTTCATCTGGTCCAATCGGAAGCGGACTGTCGGAGCAGACGGGCAACGGGGCGGGAGAGTGATAGAAACACTGGCGAATCGGAGGGTGAACGCTGGAGGACCGCAAGAAGCGCGCCCCAGCCAATCACAGAGGGGGGGGCGGGACGTATGCGCGGGTGTTTGCCCCTCTCCAAGATGGCGGAGGTTTGCCGCGGGTTTGGAGGGAGCGGTAAACGCCAAGCACACTGCAGATGCTGGCGCCCAAGCAACAGGTACAAACAAAGCTGGAGGAACTCAGCATCCGCGGGAACGGGCAGTCAATGTTTCGGGCCGAGACCCTCTGTCTGGAGGGTTCCCCGAACAAAGGTGGCGCTGGGGCGGCCCCACGTGACCCTGTCGCGTTTCCGCTTCCGGGCGGAGGGACATCGAAGAGGTGAGGGTGAGTGAGAGAAGGGGGCAAGTGGTTGGGGGGAGTGAGTGATGGATGGAGGGAGGGAGAGGAGAGAATTTAAAAACGCAAACACGGAAGGGTCTCGGCCTGAGATGCCGACAGTGCTACTCCCTATATATGCTGTGTTCCACCAGTGTTGTGTGTGTGTTGAGGGGAGGGAATAATGGAGTGAGGGAGAGGAGGGAATGATGGAGTGAGTGAGAGGAGGGGAGAGAATGATGGAGTGAGGGAGAGGAGGGGAGAGAATGATGGAGTGAGGGAGAGGAGGGAATGATGGAGTGAGGGAGAGGAGGGGAGAGAATGATGGAGTGAGGGAGAGGAGGGGAGAGAATGATGGAGTGAGGGAGAGGAGGGGAGAGAATGATGGAGTGAGGGAGACGAGGTGGAGGGAATGTTGGAGTGAGGGAGGGGAGAGAATGAGGGAGAGGAAGGAAGGGAATGACAGAGTGAAGGAGAGGAGGGGAGGGAATGATAGAGTGGGGAGGGAATGTGGGAGAGGAAGGGAGGGAGTGATGGAGTGAGGGAGAGGAGGATAGAGTGAGGGACAGGAGGGAAGAAAGGAGTGAAGGAGAGAGCAATGAGGGATAGCAGCGGGAAAAGGGAGGAGGGAGGGAGTAGTGAGGGACAGGAGGGAAGAAAGGAGTGAAGGAGAGAGCAAGAGGGATAGCAGCGGGAAAAGGGAGAAGGGACGGAGTAGTGAGGAAGGAGGAAAGGAGAGGACTGAGGGTGAGGTGAGGAGGGAGTGAACAAGAAAGGAGGGCGCCTGGAAAAAGCAGGCAGTTCTATGACCCGGCGGGGCTATCGGGGTGCGAGGGCGGGGCGGCCAGTTTTGAGAGAGATTGAGGAGTGAGTGTTAGTTTTGGTGACAGTGCCTCGAGTGTGTGAAGCACAAGGGGAGGGTTTCCCAGGGACACTGGGCTGGGGAGAGGTGGTTATGGAAGCCCAGAGGGTTTGAATCATGTCAAGGGTTCAATAAGGGTGGAGGGACATGGGCTGTTTGGATTTTTCAGCTTAAGGGGCAAATGGCCTCCTCCTCTGTCTCTCTCTTCCCCCACAGATGCTGTCGGTGACTCGGCTGTGGAGCTGCTTCCGCCCTCCCCTCCTCTCCCCGTTGTCCGCCTCCTCTGCGGTGCGCCACCTCAACCCCCCCCCCCCCAACAGGTAAGCCTCCGGCCACCCTTTCCTCCCGTTGCAGCCCCGACTTCCACCCCCTCCCCCACCCCCGCCACCACTCTTCTCAGAGTTCGGAAGTCAAGTGTGTTTGACCTCAGCTTTATCAAAGTCTGGTTAGGCCACACCTGGAAAATTGTGGACAGCTCTGGCCGTCCCTCTACAGGAAGATGGAGAGGGGGCAGAAGAGATTCACCAGGACGCTGCCCGGTTTAGAGGGCATGTGCTGTCACGAGAAACTGGACAAACATGGGTTGTTTTCTCTGGAGGCCGAGGGGAGATCTGGGAGAGGTTTACAGGATTATGTGAGTGGACAGGGGGTATCTGTTTCCCAGGGTTGACATGTCTAGTACCAGAGGGCAGCACTGAAGGGGAGAGGAGGGGTGTGAGGGGTAAGTTTTTCACTCAGAGACTGGAGGATGCCTGGTCCGGTGAGAGAGGCATCAGAGGCTTTTAAGAGACCTTTGGAGAGGCAGATGATGTGAGGGAGATGGAGGGATTTGGACACCGGGTAGACAGGAGGGATGAGCTCAGCCGGCCACTTGATGACGAATTTAATCTGTCGCGCACAACACTGTGGACCAAAGGGACTGTGCCGGGGCCGAACGGGCCTGTGTCTGACGAGGAGGTGCTGAGCGAGCCGGCTGTGTTCTGCGCAAACCTTCGCCGCCGACCCGGGTACCGTCTGCCATCGGGCCAGCCCGCCCGCCCGGGTCACCTCAACACGCTGCGGGCAGCAGAGGTCCCGCCGGAACTCCGCCGGTCACAGGCCGCGTGGCGCTGGGGCAGGGTGAGGCCGTTCAGCCCATCGAGTCTGCTCCGCCATTCCGACGCGGCCAATCCCAGATCCCGCTCACCTGCCTTCCCGCCTTGACCAATCAGTAAACATACCGATTTTTGCTTTTAGTATACCCACGGACCCGCAGTCCGTGGCCGAGCGTTCCACAGATTCACCGCTCTCTGGCGCAAAAAGTTCCTCCTTCACCTCTGTCCTAAAGGGGAGCCCCTCAATTTTGAGGCTGTGCCCTCTAGTTCTGGATACCCCCCCCCCCCCACCATAGGGAACATCCTCTCCAATGCCCACCTGAAACCAGTCCTTTCAACGTTCGGTAGTTTAAATGAGAACCCCCCGCCACCCCGCATTCGTCTAAATTCCAGTGAGTCCAGGCCCAAAGCTGCCAAACGCTCCTCGTATATTAACCCCTTCGTTTCCGGAATCATCCTCGCACACCTCCTCTGGACTCTGTCCAACGACAACACACCCTTTCTGAGACGCAGGGCCCAGAACTGTTGACAATACTGCAAGTGCGGCTGACTAGTGTCTTATAAAGGCTCAGTGTTATCTGTCCGCTTTTATATTCTATTCCCTTTGAAATGACCAGTGGGGTACCGCAAGGCTCGGTGCTGGGACCGCAGCTATTTACGATATACATTAATGATTTAGATGAAGGGGTTAAAAGTAACATTAGCAAATCTGCCGATGACACAAAGCTGGGTGGCAGTGTGAAATGCCAGGAGGATGTTAGGAGAATGCAGGGTGACTTGGACAGGTTGGGTGGGTGGGAAGATGCAGTTTAGTGTGGATAAATGTGAGGTTATCCACTTTGGTGGCAAGAACAGGAAGGCAGATTACTATCTAAATGGTGTCAAGTTAGGAAAAGGGGAAGTACAACGAGATCTAGGTGTCCTTGTTTATCAGTCACAGACAGTAAGCATGCAGTTACAGCGGGCAGTGAAGAAAGCTAATGGCATGTTGGCCTTCATAACAAGACGGGTTGGGTATAGAGGCAAAGAGGTCCTTCCGCAGTTGTACAGGGCCCTGGTGAGACCCCACCTGGAGTATTGTGTGCAGTTTTGGTCTCCAAATTTGAGGAAGGACATTCTTGCTATTGAGGGAGTGGAGCGTAGGTTCACGGGACTGTCATATGTTGAAAGATTGGAGAGACTGGGCTTGTATACACTGGAATTTAGAAGGATAAGAGGGGATCCGATTGAGCATATAAGATTATTAACTGATTGGACATGCTAGAGGCAGGAAAAATGTTCCGGATGTTGGGGGAGTCTAGAACCAGAGGCCACAGTTTAAGAATAAGGGGTAGGCCATTTAGAACGGAGTTGAGGAAAAACTTTTTCACCCAGAGAGTGGTGGATATGTGGAATGCTCTGCCCCAGAAGGCAGTGGAGGCCAATTCTCTGGATGCTTTCAAGAAAGATAGAGCTCTTAAAGATAGCAGAGCCCAGGGACATGGGGAGAGGGCAGGAAAGGGGTATTGATTGTGGATGATCAGCCATGATTACATTGAATGGCGGTGCTGGTTCAAAGGGCTGAATGGCCGACTCCTGCACCTATAGTCTATTGTTTAAATAAGCGCCAGCATTCCATTTGTCTTCTTTACCACAGACTCGGCCTCAGAATTAACCTTCCAGGAGTCCTGCACGAGGTCTCCCAAGTCGCTCTGCACCTCTTAATATTCGAACCTTCTCCCCGGTGAGAGAATAGTCCGCACTCTTGGTCCTTTTTACCAAAATACTGTATTCCATCTGCCATTTTTTTGCCCAGTCTTCCAATTTCTCGAAGTCCTTCTGCAATCGCGTTGCTTCCTCGGCACTACCTATCTCTCCGCCCCCCTTCGTATCATCCGCAAACTTTGCCACAAAGCCGTCAATTCCAGACCTCCACCTTGAATAAGTCCCTTCCACCACGACCCTCCGTCTCCCGCGGGCAAGCCGGTCCTGAATCCAAACAGGCAACTGTCCGTCGATCCCTCGCACCGCAGGCGTCTCGATGAGGCTCGCGGGAGCACTCCGACAGGCCGCATCGCTGTCTGGGGTGGAGGGGCTACTGCACTGGGCCGGAGGAGGCTGCAGAGGGTTGTAAATCTGGTCAGCTCCATCTTGGGTCCTAGCCTACAAAGTACCCAGGACATCTTCAGGGAGCGGTGTCTCAGAGAGGCGGCGTCTGTTATTAAGGATCCCCAGCACCCAGGGCATGCCCTTTTCTCACTGTTACCATCAGGGAGGGGGTACATGAGCCTGAAGGCACACACTCAGTGATTCAGGAACAGCTTCCTCCCCTCCGCCATCCGATTCCGAAATGGACACTGAACCCTTGGCCACTACCTCGCTTTTTAATAAATATATTATTTCTGCTTTTTGCACGGATTTGTAATCTATCCAATACACTGTAATTGGTTTAAGAACATAACATAAGAAATAGGGGCAGGAGTAGGCCATCCGGCCCATCGATCCTGTTCAGTCATTCAATGAGATGATGGCCGATCTGTCCGTAAACTCAGCTCCATCCACCTGCCTTTTCCCCAGAACCCTTAATTACTTTGCTGTGTAAAAACCTACCTAACTGTTTCTTAAGTATATTTAGTGAGGAAGCCTCAGCTGCTTCCCTGGGCAGAGAATTCCACAGATTCACCACTCTCTGGGAAAAACAGTTTCTCCCCATCTCCGTCCTAAATCTTCTCCCCTGAATCTTGAGGCAATGTCCCCTAGTTCGAGTCTCACCCACCAATGGAAACAGCTTTCCTACATCTATCTTATCTGTCCCTTCCAAAATTTTGTCTGTTTCTATAAGATCCCCTCTCATTCTTCTGAACTCCAGAGAGTACAGTCCCAGGCGACTCAATTTCCCCTCATAGGTTAACCCCTTCAGCCCTGGAATCAGCCCGGTGAGCCTCCTCTGCACTGCCTCCAAAGCCAGTAGATCCTTCCTCGAGTAAGGAGAGCGGAACTGCACACAGTACTCCCGGTGCGGCCTCACCAGTACCCTGTACAGTTACAGCATGACCTCCCTGCTCTTGAATTCGACCCCTCCAGCAACGAAGGCCAGAGTCCTATTTTCCTTCTTGATAGCCTGCTGCCCCTGCAAACCGACCTTTTGCGATTCCTCACAATCCCGGAATCATTTTCCTGACTTGCTCCGCACAGAGCCAAGCTGGCAGTCCACAATTAGGCCAAGGGTTTCCAAGTGCCCATAAATCCTATTGCTGAGAATTCTGTCCGGCTGCTGATGGGGCAGTCGCCATTCTCTAGTTCCCAGGATGATCCCGGTCCCCTTCCTTACCGGCGAATCATCCATCAGTCCTCCGGGACCTCGCCTGCCCGCTCACCTCCGTTCAGGGCCCCAGATAGTCCTTTACATGTGTCCCCCTGTCCCCCGACACTCCCCACCGTTCACGGTGTGTGTCCCACCCTCGTACGCTGAGGTCCCCCTGTCCCTCGACACTCCCCACCGTTCACGGTGTGTGTCCTACCCTCGTACGCCGAGGTCCCCCATCCCTCGACACTCCCAACCGTTCACGGTGCGTGTCCTACCCTTGTACGCCGAGATCCCCCTGTCACTCTACACTCCCCACCGTTCACGGTGCTAGTCCTACCCTCGTACGCCGAGGTCCCCCCTGTCCCTCGACACTCCCCACCGTTCGCGGTGCCTGTCCTACCCTCGTACGCCGAGGTCCCCCGTCCCTCGACACTCCCCACCGTTCACGGTGCGTGTCCTACCCTCGTACGCCGATGACACCCCGTCCCTCAACACTCCCCACCGTTCACGGTGTGTGTCCTACTCTCGTACGCCGATGTCACCCCGACCCTCGACACCCCACCGTTCACGGTGCATGTCCTACCCTCGTACGCCGAGGTCCCCCCGTCCCTCGACACTCCCCACCGTTCACGGTGTGTGTCCTACCCTCGTACGCCGATGTCCCCCCGTCCCTCGAAACTCCCCACCGTTCACGGTGTGTGTCCTACCCTCGTACGCCGATGTCCCCCCGTCCCTCGACACTCCCCACCGTTCACGGTGTGTGTCCTACCCTCGTACGCCGAGGTCCCCCCGTCCCTCGACACTCCCCACAGTTCACGGTGTGTGTCCTACCCTCGTACGCCGAGGTCCCCCCGTCCCTCGACACTCCCCACCGTTCACTGTGCGTGTCCGACCCTCGTACGCCGAGGTCCCCCCGTCCCTCGACACTCCCCACCGTTCACGGTGCGTGACCTACCCTCGTACGCCGAGGTCCCCTCGTCCCTCGACAATCCCCACCGTTCACGGTGCGTGTCCTACCCTTGTACGCCGAGATCCCCCTGTCCCTCTACACACCCCATCGTTCACGGTGCATGTCCTACCCTCGTACGCCGATGTCCCTCCGTCCCTCGACACTCCCCAGCGTTCACGGTGCGTGTCCTACCCTCGTACGCCGAGGTCAGCCTGTCCCTCGACACTACCCACCATTCACGGTGCGTGTCCTACCCTCGTACACCGAAGTCCCCCAGTCCCACGACACTCCCCACTGTTCACGGTGCGTGTCCTACCCTCGTTCGCCGAGGTCCCCCTGTCCCTCGACACACCCCATCGTTCACGGTGCATGTCCTACCCTCGTACGCCGATGTCCCCCTGTCCCTCGACACTCCCCAGCGTTCACGGTGCGTGTCCTACCCTCGTACGCCGATGTCCCTCCGTCCCTCGACACTCCCCAGCGTTCACGGTGCGTGTCCTACCCTCGTACGCCGAGGTCAGCCTGTCCCTCGACACTACCCACCATTCACGGTGCGTGTCCTACCCTCGTACACCGAAGTCCCCCAGTCCCACGACACTCCCCACTGTTCACGGTGCGTGTCCTACCCTCGTTCGCCGAGGTCCCCCTGTCCCTCGACACTCCCCCACCGTTCACGGTGCATGTCCTACCCTCGTACGCCGAGGTCAGCCTGTCCCTCGACACTACCCACCATTCACGGTGCAGGTCCCACCCTCGTACACCGATGTCCCTCCGTCCCTCGACACTCCCCACCGTTCACGGTGTGTGTCCTACCCTCGTACGCCGATGTCACCCCGTCCCTCGATACTCCCCATCGTTCACTGTCTGTGTCCTACCTCGTACGCCGAGGTCCCACCGTCCCTCGACACTCCCCACCGTTCACGGTGCGTGTCCTACCTCGTACCCCGAGGTCCCCCCCCCCCTTCACTCGACTCCCCGCACCGGTCACAGTTGTCGGAGGGTGGGATCTCGCTGACGACGGTGCCCCTCCCTCCTATCACAAGAGGCTCCTGCCAAGACCAAATACGGCCCGCTGAAGGATGCGGACCGTATCTTCACCAACCTGTATGGCAGGCACGACTGGAGGTGAGAGGAATTCAGAGGCGATCCCTAACCGATGGGAGATGGTCGCCGGCTCATGGAGGGAGGTGTCCTCTCACTGTGAGGGGAGGAAAACGGGGACGCTCTCTCACAGGGATAACATCACGGTGACGCTTCCAGACAGTGGAAGGGAAAATGCAGGCACTCCGCTGAGGGGGGAGCGGGATGGAATTTGTGGACATTCCCTCATTCAGGGATTGGGGTATTTGTGGACGTTCCCACATTCAGGGATTGGGGAACTTGTGGACGTTCCCTCATTCCAGGATTGGGAAATTTGTGGACGATCCCTCATTCAGGGATTGGGGTATTTGTGGACGTTCCCTCAGAGATTGGGGTATTTGTGGACGTCCCGTAATAGAGGGGTTGGGGTATTTGTGGATGTTCCCTAATTCAGTGGTTGGGGTAGTTGTGGACGTCCCCTAAACCAGGGGTTGGGGTATTTGTGGACGTTCCCTAATTCAGCAGTTGGGGTATTTGTGGACGTCCCGTAAGAGAGGGGTTGGGGAATTTGTGGACGTCCCCAGACAGAGGGGTTGGCGTAGTTGCGGACGTCCCCTGTTTGAGTAATGGATCTTTCTGGCTGCTCATTTTTTAAGGGCGGGGGAACTTGTGATGCCCCCGTACTTAACGGGAGGGGGTGACTTTTCTGAAGCCCCCAAGGCGAAGGGTTATCAATTCTGAGTTGCCTCCATCTGGGACGTGAATGTCAGCACTCCCTGATCTGCCAGGGAAATTCGGACGCTCCATAACTCACAGGAAATTGGGGGCACTCCCTCGCTATCAGGGTGATAACAGGACATAAATCTTTTTCAATCCCCTCACTCTTTTCACCTTCTTCCCGCTCCCCTCCACTCTTGTCCCCCCAGGCTGAAGGGGGCGCTACGGCGGGGCGACTGGTACAAGACGAAGGAGATCCTGCTGAAGGGGGCGGACTGGATCCTCGGGGAGGTGAAGACGTCCGGGCTGAGGGGTCTGGGAGGGGCCGGGTTTCCGACCGTCATGAGGTGGGGCTTCATGAACAAGCCTTCAGATGGCAGGTGAGGAGGGAGCTTCACTCTGAGTCTGAACCCGGGAGTGTGTGATCGGACGGTGTGGAGGGAGATTCACTCTGTGTCTGACACTGGGAGTGTGTGATGGGACGGTGTGGAGGGAGATTCACTCTGTGTCTGACCCCGGGAGTGTGTGTTCGGACGGTGTGGAGGGAGATTCACTCTGTGTCTGACCCTGGGAGTGTGTGATGGGACGGTGTGGAGGGAGATTCACTCTGTGTCTGACCCCGGGTGTGTGTGATGGGATGGTGCGGAGGGAGAGTCACTCTGCGTCTGACCCCGGGAGTGTACGATGGGACGGTGCGGAGGGAGACTCATTCTGTGCCTGACCCCGGGAGTGTGTGATGGGACGGTGTAAAGGGTGTTTCACCCTGTGTCTGACCCCGGGAGAGTGTGATGGGACGGTGTGGAGGGAGATTCACTCTGTGTCTGACCCCGGGAGTGTGTGAGGGGACGGTGTGGTGGGAGATTCACTCTGTGTCTGACCCCGGGAGAGTGTGATGGGATGGTGTGGAGGGAGATTAACTCTGTGTCTGACCCCGGAAGTGTGTGATGGGATGGTGTAAAGGGAGATTCACTGTGTGTCTGACCCCGGGAGTGTGTGATGGGATGGTGTGGAGGGAGATTCACTCTGTGTCTGACCCCGGGAGTGTGTGATGGGATGGTGTGGAGGGAGATTCACTCTGTGTCTGACCCCGGGAGTGTGTGATGGGACGGTGTAAAGGGAGTTTCACTCTGTGTCTGACCCCGAGAGAGTGTGATGGGACGGTGTGGAGGGAGATTCACTCTGTGTCTGACCCCAGGAGTGTGTGAGGGGACGGTGTGGTGGGAGATTCACTCTGTGTCTGACCCCGGGAGAGTGTGATGGGATGGTGTGGAGGGAGATTAACTCTGTGTCTGACCCCGGGAGTGTGTGATGGGATGGTGTAAAGGGAGATTCACTCTGTGTCTGACCCCGGGAGTGTGTGATGGGATGGTGTGGAGGGAGATTCACTCTGTGTCTGACCCCGGGAGTGTGTGATGGGATGGGGTGGAGGGAGATTCACTCTGTATCTGATCCCGGGAGTGTGTGAGGGGACGGTGTGGAGTGAGATTCCCTCTGTGTCTGACCCCGGGAGAGTGTGATGGGATGGTGTGGAGGGAGATTCACTCTGTGTCTGACCCCGGGAGTGTGTGATGGGATGGTGTGGAGGGAGATTCACTCTGTGTCTGACCCCGGGAGTGTGTGAGGGGACGGTGTGGAGTGAGATTCACTCTGTGTCTGACCCCGGGAGTGTGTGATGGGACGGTGTGGAGGGAGATTCACTCTGAGTCTGACCCCGGGAGAGTGTGATGGGACGGTGTGGAGGGAGATTCATTCTCTGTCTGACCCCGGGAGTGTGCGATGGGACGGTGCAGAGGGAGATTCACCGTGTGTCTGACCCCGGTATTGTTTGATGGAACGGTGTGGAGGGAGATTCACTCTGTGTCTGACCCCGGGAGAGTGTGATGGGACGGTGTGGAGGGAGATTCACTCTCTGTCTGACCCCGGGAGTGTGTGATGGGACGGTGCGGAGTGAGATTCACTCTGTCTGACCCCGGGAGTGTGTGATGGGACGGTGTGGAGGGAGATTCACTCTGTGTCAGACCCCGGGAGTGTGTGATGGGGCGGTGTGGAGGGAGATTCACTCTGAGTCTGTCCCCGGGAGAGTGTGATGGGACGGTGTGGAGGGAGATTCACTCTCTTTCTGACCCCGGGATTGTGTGATGGGACGGTGCGGAGGGAGATTCACTCTGTGTCTGACCCCGGAATTGTTTGATGGGACGGTGTGGAGGGAGATTCACTCTGAGTCTGACCCCGGGAGAGTGTGATGGGACGGTGTGGAGGGAGATTCACTCTGAGTCTGACCCCGGGAGAGTGTGATGGGACGGTGTGGAGGGATATTCACTCTGTGTCAGACCCCGGGAGTGTGTGATGGGACGGTGAGGAGGGTGATTCACTCTGTGTCTGACCCCGGGAGTGTGTGACGGGACGGTGTGGAGGGAGATTCACTCTGAGTCTGACCCCGGGAGAGTGTGATGGGACGGTGTGGAGGGAGATTCACTCTGTGTCAGACCCCGGGAGTGTGTGATGGGACGGTGAGGAGGGTGATTCACTCTGTGTCAGACCCCGGGAGTGTGTGATGGGACGGTGTGGAGGGTGATTCACTCTGTGTCTGACACCGGGTGTGTGTGATGGGATGGTGTGGAGGGAGATTCACTCTGTGTCTGACCCCGGGAGTGTGTGATCGGACGGTGTGGAGGGAGATTCACTCTGTGTCTGACACCGGGAGTGTGTGATGGGACGGTGTGGAGGGAGATTCACTCTGTGTCTGACCCCGGGAGTGTGTGATGGGACGGTGTGGAGGGAGATTCACTATGTGTCTGACACCGGGAGTGTCTGATGGGACGGTGTGGAGGGAGATTCACTCTGTGTCTGACGCCGGTTTTCCACCCCCTTCAGTCTCTTACTCGGGACCTCAGTGGATTCACGTCGATTTTAACTGCGGGGGTCAATTTGCCAGAAATGGGCTTTGGTGGAGATGAGATCCGGGGCTCCAAGACTCTGCTTGTCCAACCTCCCTCAGCCTGGAGCTGAGACGCTACTGTGTCAGTGTGAGGAGCTCCGACCCACTGTTGCAGTGCACAGGGTGTGGAGGGCAATAGAAACTTCAAATAAAACTCGAGTCCGACACAAGACAGGAAGATACAGTGTTTTATTGATTTTTTATGAGAAATATCAATGAAACAATGTGTGAGCTGCTAACGTGCGGTAATAAATAATCTGCTGACACACACAATTAACTGACCGGCGACAAGGGGTGACCGGTTGAATAATAACCAGTCCCGTTTCTCACCGTCACTCTGCATCGGGGAACTGATTATAAAATTATAAAACTGATTATAAAATCACACTTCGGGGCCGTGACCGGGATCGCTGCAGATCCAGGGTCACTGCCGAGGGATTTGTCCATTTAACATCATTATATCGGCCAGGCTGCCGAATGCTCCGTCCTCAGCAAAGGGGGCAAAAGGATTCTCTCCCGGGACCATCCCCCCCCCCCCACCCCGGGACACCGGTGTCCCAGACTGAGCCCCGGACCCCGGGCTCTTCCTGTCCGGGTAAATCCCCGGGTAGCCACGTGGGGAGTCTCCAACACGCACTTCCGGCGGATGCTGCCTCGCCGGACAGCAGGCGGAAACACGTCACTGCGGGACCGCTGCGAGCGACGCACACAGCGCGAGGCCCGAGCCGGTTCCGTTAAAACCATTGGGAATCAGTCCCGGCGCGCGGCCGTTAAAGGTAAGGGCGGGAGTTAAAGGGGAGGGCGGGGAGTCGGCCAAATGTCCCCAACCCACAGATCCACCATCAGTCCGGGTCTGGGTTCCTGTAGAGATCTCAGTTCCTTCATCCCGGTCTCACTGAACCGATTCCCCACATTCAGATGTTCACAGATCCACCATCAGTCCGGGTCTGGGTTCCTGTAGAGATCTCAGTTCCTTCATCCCGGTCTCACTGAACCGATTCACCACATTCAGATGTTCACAGATCCACCATCAGTCCGGGTCTGGGTTCCTGTAGAGATCTCAGTTCCTTCATCCCGGTCTCACTGAACCGATTCCCCACATTCAGATGTTCTCAGATCCACTCTCAGTCCGGGTCTGGGTTCCTGTAGAGATCTCAGTTCCTTCATCCCGGTCTCACTGAACCGATTCCCCACATTCAGATGTTCACAGATCCACCATCAGTCCGGGTCTGGGTTCCTGTAGAGATCTCAGTTCCTTCATCCCGGTCTCACTGAACCGATTCCCCACATTCAGATGTTCACAGATCCACTCTCAGTCCGGGTCTGGGTTCCTGTAGAGATCTCAGTTCCTTCATCCCGGTCTCACGGAACCGATTCTCCACATTCAGATGTTCACAGATCCACCATCAGTCCGGGTCTGGGTTCCTGTAGAGATCTCAGTTCCTTCATCCCGGTCTCACTGAACCGATTCACCACATTCAGATGATCACAGATCCACCATCAGTCCGGGTCTGGGTTCCTGTAGAGATCTCAGTTCCTTCATCCCGGTCTCACTGAACCGATTCCCCACATTCAGATGTTCACAGATCCACTCTCAGTCCGGGTCTGGGTTCCTGTAGAGATCTCAGTTCCTTCATCCCGGTCTCACTGAACCGATTCTCCACATTCAGATGTTCACAGATCTACTCTCAGTCCGGGTCTGACTCCCTGTAGAGATCTCAGTTCCTTCATCCCGGTCTCACTGAACCGATTCATACCCAGCCTGAAACAGATGGGAGAATAAAGATGAAATAAACAGATCACACAACAGTGTCAGTAACAGGGGACCGGGGTTAATGTTTCAACAACACTCACAGACAAATATCACCAGAAAACCCGCGGATCCGCTGACATTTTATCACATTGAACATTAACACAAACACTCACCGGATCCGCTCCAGACTCGGGAGGGTCAGTATGAGGCGGCGGAGAGCGGGGACAGATCGGTCTGTCAGAGAGTTTGATCTCAGGTCCAGATCCGTCAGTGATGGTTTTGTACTGAGAGCGGAGACGAGATCCTCGGCACCAGAATCTGTGAGACCGACACGGTTCAACCTGGAGATGAGAGAGAGTGAGGGTGAAGGACACAGAGAGACAGGAGACGGTACAAATCCCCAGTGTTTATCAGTAACACAATTACTGATCACATTAATGTTCAGTGTCAGACACCCAGTGACTGTAAACACAATCCCCCACAGTCTGGTACTTACCCCAGTCTCTGTATTTTACACTCCGGGTTCCTCAGAGCCGCAGACACCAGTTTCACTCCTGAATCTCCCAGTTTATTACCACTTAGGTTCAGCCCCGTCAGTGATGGGTTTGTACTGAGACCGGAGACGAGATCCTCGGCACGAGAATCTGTGAGACCGACATTGTACAGCCTGGAGATGAGAGAGAGTGAGGGTGAAGGACAGAGAGAGAGAGAGAGTGAGGGTGAAGGACAGAGAGAGAGAGACAGGAGACGGTACAAATCCCCAGTGTTTATCAGTAACACCATTACTGATCACATTGATGTTCAGTGTCAGACACCCAGTGACTGTAAACACAATCTCCCACAGTCTGGTACTTACTCCAGTCTCTGTATTTTACACTCCGGGTTCCTCAGAGCCGCAGATACCAGTTTCACTCCTGAATCTCCCAGTTTATTTTCACTCAGGTTCAGCCCCGTCAGTGATGGTTTTGTACTGAGAGCGGAGACGAGATCCTCGGCACCAGAATCTGTGAGACCGACTTTGTACAGCCTGGATATGAGAGAGAGTGAGGGTGAAGGACACATAGAGACAGGAGACGGTACAAATCCCCAGTGTTTATCAGTAACACAATTACTGATCACATTAATGTTCAGTGTCAGACACCCAGTGACTGTAAACACAATCTCCCACAGTCTGGTACTTACCACAGTGTCTGTATTTTACACTCAGGGTTCCTCAGAGCCGCAGACACCAGTTTCACTCCTGAATCTCCCAGTTTATTAAAACTCAGGTCCAGATCCGTCAGTGATGGTTTTGTATTGAGAACGGAGGCGAGATCCTCGACACCAGAATCTGTGAGACCGACATTCCCCAGCCTGGAGATGAGAGAGAGTGAGGGTGAAGGACACAGAGAAACAGGAGATGGTACAAATCCCCAGTGTTTATCAGTAACACAATTACTGATCACATTAATGTTCAGTGTCAGACACCCAGTGACTGTAAACACAATCTCCCACAGTCTGGTACTTACCACAGTCTCTGTATTTTACACTCCGGGTTCCTCAGAGCCGCAGACACCAGTTTCACTCCTGAATCCCCCAGTTTATTATCGTTCAGGCTAAACACAAACAGACAAATTGATGAACATTGTGATTAAAATCGTCCGTCTGAGGGCATTTCTCTCACCCGGATATTTCAGGGAACGTTAAACCCTTCAGTAATTCACTGATCGTAGATCCCATCACTGTCAATGTCCCTCACTGCCCAGCTCCAATGAATTCACCGAATGTCAGTAATTTCGTCTGTCGGTGTGACCCTGTAAACTCCACATATTCTCTCTCATTCCCGAATGGTTAGAAAAGTGTTCCTGACGTGAGACAGTCGGAAAGGCAGGTGTGAAGGGGAGAAGTCAAACAGTGAGGAAGATTTGAGAATCGGGAAATGTCGATGGGAGATGGAGGAAGAGACATCACCTAAGGTAAAGGATGGAAAGACACAGAAGGAAGCGGATGTGGAAGAAAGATCCCAGTAGAGGAGGGGGATGAGGAAGAGAAATCCCACAAGAGGAAGGGGGATGGGTCAGAGAGATCCCACACGAGGAAGGGGGATGAGGAAGAGAAATCCCACAGGAGGAAGGGGCACGGGGGAGGGAGATACCACAGGAGGAAGGGGGATAGGTCAGAGAGATCCCACAGGAGAAAGGGGGACGGGGGAGGGGGATCCCACAGGGGGAAGGGGGACGGGGCAGAGATCCCACAGGAGAAAGGGGAACGGGGTAGAGGGATCCCACAGGAGGAAGGGGGACGGGGGAGGGGGATCCCACAGGGGGAAGGGGGACGGGGCAGAGAGATCCCACAGGAGAAAGGGGAACGGGGTAGAGGGATCCCACAGGAGAAAGGGGGACGGGGGAGGGAGATACAACAGGAGGAAGGGGGACGGGGGAGGGGGATCCCACAGGAGGAAGGGGGACGGGGGAGGGAGATACCACAGGAGAAAGGGGGACGCGGGAGGTAGATCCGACAGGAGGAAGGGTTTCGGGGGAGGGTGATCCCACAGGAGGACGGGGGAGAGGGATCCCACAGGGTGGAAGGGGGACGGGGAGAGGGATCCCAAAGGAAAAAGGGGCACGGGGGAGGAAGTTGCCACAAGAGGAAGGGGGACGGGGGAGGGGGATCCCACAGGTGGACGGGAGACAGGGCAGAGAGATCCCACACGAGGAAGGGGGACGGGGAAGAGAGATCCCACAGGAGGAAGGGGGACTGGGAAGAGAGATCCCTAAGGAGGAAGGGGGACGGGGGAGGGTGATCCCACTGGAGGAAGGGGGGCGGGGGAGAGGGATCCCACAGGGGGGTAGGTGGACGGGGAAGGGGATCCCACACGGTGGAAGGGGGAGGCGGGAGGGAGAACCCACAGGGAGGAAGAGGGACGGGGGAGCAGGATCCCACAGGGGGAAGGGGGACTGTGGAGCGGGATTCCACAGGGGTGAAGGGGGACACGGGAGGGAGAACCCACAGGGGGGAAGGGGGACGGGGATCCCAAAATGTGGAAGGGGGAAGGGGAGGGGGATCCCACAGGGGGGAAGGTGGACGGCGGAGGGGGATCCCACACGGGGGAAGTGGGACGGGGCAGAGAGATCCCACAGAAGGGGGACTGGGAAGAGAGATCCCACAGGGGGAAGGGGGACGGGGGAGAGGGATCCCACTGGGGGAAGGGGGACGGGGGAGAGGGATCCCACAGGAGGAAGTGGGACAGGGGAGGGAGATACCACAGGAGGAAGGGGGACGGGGGAGGGGGATCCCACAGGGGGAAGGGGGACGGGGCAGAGAGATCCCACAGGAGAAACGGGGACTGGGAAGAGAGATCCCACAGGGGGAAGGGGGACGGGAGAGAGGGATCCCACTGGGGGAAGGGGGACGGGGGAGAGGGATCCCACTGGGGGAAGGGGGACGGGGGAGAGGGATCCCACAGGAGGAAGTGGGACAGGGGAGGGAGATACCACAGGAGGAAGGGGGACGGGGGAGGGGGATCCCACAGGGGGAAGGGGGACGGGGCAGAGAGATCCCACAGGAGAAAGGGAAACGGGGGAGGGAGATACCACAGGAGGAAGGGGGACGGGGGAGTGGGATCCCACAGGAGGACGGGGGACGGGGCAGAGAGATCCCACAGGAGAAAGGGGGACTGGGAAGAGAGATCCCACAGGGGGAAGGGGGACGGGGGAGGGGGGATCCCACAGGAGGACGGGGGAGAGGGATCCCACAGGGTGGAAGGGGGACGGGGAGAGGGATCGCAAAGGAAAAAGGGGCACGGGGGAGGAAGTTGCCACAAGAGGAAGGGGGACGGGGGAGGGGGATCCCACAGGTGGACGGGAGACAGGGCAGAGATATCCCACACGAGGAAGGGGGACGGGGAGGAGTGATCCCACAGGAGGAAGGGGGACTGGGAAGAGAGATCCCACAAGGGTGAAGGGGGGACACGGGAGGGGGATCCCACAGGGAGAAGGGGGACGGGGCAGAGAGATCCCACAGGAGAAAGGGGAACTGGGGAGGGGGATACCACAGGAGGAAGGGGGACGGGGGAGGGGGATCCCACAGGGGGAAGGGGGACGGAGCAGAGAGATCCCACAGGAGGAAGGGGGATGGGTCAGAGATATCCCACAGGAGAAAGGGGAACTGGGGAGGGGGATACCACAGGAGGAAGGGGGACGGGGGAGGGGGATCCCACAGGGGGAAGGGGGACGGAGCAGAGAGATCCCACAGGAGGAAGGGGGGATGGGTCAGAGATATCCCACAGGAGAAAAGGGGACGGGGGAGGGAGATACCACAGGAGGAAGGGGGACGGGGGAGGGGGATCCCACAGGGGGAAGGGGGACGTGGGAGGGAGATACCTCAGGAGGAAGGGGGACGGGGGAGGGAGATACCACAGGAGAAAGGGGGACGGGGGAGGGGATCCCACAGGAGGAAGGGGGACGAGGAAGGGAGATACCACAGGAGAAAGTGGGACGGGGGAGGGGGATCACACAGGAGGAAGGGGGACGGGGGAGGGAGATCCCACAGGAGGAAAGGGGACGGGGGAGGGAGATCCCACAGGAGGAAAGGGGACGGGGGAGGGAGATCCCACAGGAGGAAAGGGGACGGGGGAGGGAGATCCCACAGGAGGAAGGTGGACGGGGTGGGAGATACCACAGGAGAAAGGGGGACGGGGGAGAGGGATCCCACAGGAGGAAGGGGGACGGGGGAGGGAGATACCACAGGAGGAAGGGGGACGGGGGAGGGAGATACCACAGGAGGAAGGGGGACGGGTGAGGGGGATCCCACAGCGGGAACGGGGACGGGGGAGTGAGATCCCACAGGAAGAAGGGGGACGGTGTAGAGAGATCCCACAGGAGGAAGGGGGACTGGGGAGTGAAATCCCACAGGGGGAAGAGGGACGGGGGAGGGAGATACCACACGAGGAAGGGAGACGGGGGTGTGAGATCCCCCAGGAGGAAGGGGGACGGGGAAGAGAAATCCCACAGGAGGAAGGGGGACGTGGGAGGCAAAACCCACAGGAGGAAGGGGTACACGGGAGTCAGATCCCACAGGGGGAAGGAGGACGGTAGAGAGGGATCCCACAGGGGGGAAGGGGGAGGCGGGTTGGAGAACCCATAGTGGTGAAGGGGACGGGGGTGCGAGATCCCACAGGGGAAGGTGAACGGGGGAGGATCCAACAGGTGGACGGGAGACAGGGCAGAGATATCCCACAGGAGGAAGGGGGACGGGGGAGAAAAATCCCACAAGGGTGAAGGGGGGACACGGGGGGGGGATCCCACAGGGAGAAGGGGGACGGGGCAGAGAGATCCCACAGGAGAAAGGGGAACTGGGGAGGGGGATACCACAGGAGGAAGGGGGACGGGGGAGGGGGATCCCACAGGGGGAAGGGGGACGGAGCAGAGAGATCCCACAGGAGGAAGGGGGATGGGTCAGAGATATCCCACAGGAGAAAGGGGAACTGGGGAGGGGGATACCACAGGAGGAAGGGGGACGGGGGAGGGGGATCCCACAGGGGGAAGGGGGACGGAGCAGAGAGATCCCACAGGAGGAAGGGGGATGGGTCAGAGATATCCCACAGGAGAAAGGGGGACGGGGGAGGGAGATACCACAGGAGGAAGGGGGACGGGGGAGGGGGATCCCACAGGGGGAAGGGGGACGGAGCAGAGAGATCCCACAGGAGGAAGGGGGATGGCGGAAGGAGATACCACAGGAGGAAAGGGGACGGGGGGGTGTGAGATACCACAGGAGAAAGGGGGACGGGGGAGGGGGATCCCACAGGAGGAAGGGGGACGTGGGAGGGAGATACCTCAGGAGGAAGGGGGACGGGGGAGGGAGATACCACAGGAGAAAGGGGGACGGGGGAGGGGATCCCACAGGAGGAAGGGGGACGAGGAAGGGAGATACCACAGGAGAAAGTGGGACGGGGGAGGGTGATCACACAGGAGGAAGGGGGGACGGGGGAGGGAGATCCCACAGGAGGAAAGGGGACGGGGGAGGGAGATCCCACAGGAGGAAAGGGGACGGGGGAGGGAGATCCCACAGGAGGAAAGGGGACGGGGGAGGGAGATCCCACAGGAGGAAGGTGGACGGGGTGGGAGATACCACAGGAGAAAGGGGGACGGGGGAGAGGGATCCCACAGGAGGAAGGGGGACGGGGGAGGGAGATACCACAGGAGGAAGGGGGACGGGGGAGGGAGATACCACAGGAGGAAGGGGGACGGGTGAGGGGGATCCCACAGCGGGAAGGGGGACGGGGGAGTGAGATCCCACAGGAAGAAGGGGGACGGTGTAGAGAGATCCCACAGGAGGAAGGGGGACTGGGGAGTGAAATCCACAGGGGGAAGAGGGACGGGGGAGGGAGATACCACACGAGGAAGGGAGACGGGGTGTGAGATCCCCCAGGAGGAAGGGGGACGGGGAAGAGAAATCCCACAGGAGGAAGGGGGACGTGGGAGGCAAAACCCACAGGAGGAAGGGGTACACGGGAGTCAGATCCCACAGGGGGAAGGAGGACGGTAGAGAGGGATCCCACAGGGGGGAAGGGGGAGGCGGGTTGGAGAACCCATAGTGGTGAAGGGGACGGGGGTGCGAGATCCCACAGGGGAAGGTGAACGGGGGAGGATCCAACAGGTGGACGGGAGACAGGGCAGAGATATCCCACACGAGGAAGGGGGGACGGGGAGGAGTGATCCCACAGGAGGAAGGGGGACTGGGAAGAGAGATCCCTAAGGAGAAGGGGGACGGGGGAGGGTGATCCCACTGGAGGAAGGGGGGCGGGGGGAGAGGGATCCCACAGGGGGCTTGGTGGACGGGGAAGGGGATCCCACACGGTGGAAGGGGGAGGCGGGAGGGAGAACCCACAGGGAGGAAGAGGGACGGGGGAGCAGGAT
>NW_026779642.1:0-84461 GCF_030144855.1 Hypanus sabinus
CTACTCATGTTTACATCGTCAGGTGCAAACACTCACACTGCACCATAATAGGGATCTGTAAAATTTACTCAGCTTTCCTCCACTGCGTTTCAGTTTTAAAGTCCACCATGCATTACTATTGAGGGCTGCAATCATTTCTCCACTACCATCGTCAGGGTTAAAAGTAAACTTATTACGAACGGTCGTGCAATATGTGCTTATTCACAATAGAACAAAGATACACAATCAAATCCATGAAAGATTATCAGAAAAGACTGACAGGCAATCACTACTCAAATGACAACTTTGCAAATAGAGCAAGTTATCAAACAGAAGAATAGGTAGATAAATCAATAAATAACGGAAGTGTGAACAACGGTCGTTGATGCCTGGTAAGTTGTGTTCAATGTTCAGTTTAGTGTTGAGGTAAGTGAAGTTATCCACACTGTTTCAGGATCCAGTTGGATAAATGGGTCGAACTGTTTCTGATCCTGACAGTGTGAGACCAATGGTTCTTATACCTCCTTCCAGGTGGCAGCATTGAGGAGAGCTTACGGACCGAATGGTGGAGAAAGCTTTTCCTTTCATGGACTGAGCTGTATCCAACACTTCTTGTCGGCTTTTCAATTCATGGGCATTGGAGTTTACATATCAGACCTGATGTCACCTGTCAGGAAACTCTCTGCTGTACCGCTTTAGAAATTTGTCTGAACTTTTCATGTCACCACGGGCACACATTATGCCTTCACTTGCTCATACGCTTGTTTCAACCACCCAGACAGCAAACACTGCCAATACCCTCTATCGCCGGTGATGGGAATTTCGAAGGGGAACTAAAGTTTACTGTTCCCTTCCCAAGATAGTAACAGATAAATCGAGGCTTCAGCACAAGGAAGGTGGTCGTTTGACTTCCCGTCCTCTCCTTAGAGCTCAAGCTCTCCACTTTTCGATATCCTCATGAATGCTTTCTGTAGGCTTCCCAATTTAATGGACCCCCTCCCGTGTCATAAGTGCCGTGTGCAAACAGTTTCAGGGCACTGTGCGTCTGTAACCCTGGTTCCCCCTGTTCGACAACACTATTCCGGGCCCTACTAATTACATGCATGTCCTGTCCTGGTTTACTTTTACGAAGTTGCCCTTCCAAAACATGAAATGCTGTGCTATCACGCAATCTATGAAATATAATAATGCTCAGCAACTTTTATCAATGAACGCTTGAAGTCACTTCCACCTCAGGAACTGTAAAGAGGTGAAACAGACCCTGACTTTTCCCTGAACTGTTACATCACTCATAAGACCGCCGTCACATTGATGTCTGTGTTTCTCAACCACGTGTATTTGAACCTCCTGTTCCTTTCATTCAAGTGAAGCTTTGCCTGGTGAGCGGAGTGATTCCACCATTACCGGCGTCAGGTCCCTGCGCTGTAATTGTTGGATCGATCCGTTAGTCAAGGCCTCTTTACCCGTGCGGTCAATTATCCTGTTTGGTGGCATTTTTTTCCTCTGCCCAGTGTGTTTTTCTACATCTGAACTATTAGGCACCAACATGGAAGGATTTTAATAATAAATATCCCAGTGACCATACCTGTGTCCATTCTGACTGTGACTGATGATTGTTGATTGTCGTCTTCTTGAACACTCAGGCCCCGGTGCACGGAACCTCCACCTGCTGGAGATGCTCTGTATTACAAAGAAACAAACAGTGAGTTAGACAGAGTATGATTCATTTGCAAATATGACAGTATCTCCATCTCTTATATCAGAGCAGCAGTGGACCAAACGACCAAACATCCCCAGTTAACATTAACTTTCACATCATATCAGTATTATTGCACATGATATCCGGTGATCCTCCTGATGGAGTCACACAGTAATAGACCAGGGATAGAGACCGCTCAGTGCAACGAGATCATGCAAACTACTGTGAACACCAAGATGGTCCAATATCCTGCGATGGGCCCATATCTCTCCAGACTCCTTCACATCATCTATCCGTCCCATCTTCCCTTTTCATGATACTATTCCACCTGCCTCATCCACTCTGGCAGTTCACTCCACATAATCACCAACCTCTGAGTGAAAACGCTGCTGATCTCCGTTTGAAAATTTTCCCTCACATCCAAAATGTTTCCCTAGTTTCCATCAACAGTGACGTCGGGAAAAGACTGTTAACAAGTCAGGTGAAGTCAAGTCAACTTTTATTGTCATTTCGACCATAACTGCTGGTACAGTGGATAGTAAAAATGAGATAACGTTTTACAGGACCATGGTTTACATGACACAGTCCAATAAAACTAGATTGAACTACATAATCAAAAAGAAAAAACTAGATACTGCTCGACGGCCCATTTCCCTAACTGATCAAGATCCGTTATAATGTACGATTATCTTCATTCCGCGCAGTGACTCTGTAAACTGCAAGCCTACTGGCCATTCGTTGTGCATTCCTATCAAAATCATTGTTATAAAGTAGCGAATGACGAAGTTCCGAAAACTTACCACTCTTTGCTTCCCACCTTCAAGTTAATTTTGAATCCAAGTCAGTCTGTCTCCCTGGACTGAATCGGACCCACTGTTTCACACCAAGCTGCCGCCTGGCACCTCGCCAAAGGCTTTGCCAAAGCTCGAAGTTCAACATCGCCTGTCCTAACTTCATTTACAATTTTAGACAATGCTACGGTGACTCCTAATACTGAATTTTTGTTTATGGCATCATACTAATCAGATTTTATAGGGTATTGTCAGGAATTCCAAATGCTAATGCTGGTAAAATTAGAATTTATGTGCTTGCAATCGAAAGTACAAAGTGAATAAGTTGATTGAAGGAAACACCATCAAACCGGACAATAAGCTTCCAAACTATTTACTTTACTCGCCAGCACATCGCCTGTCACCCGTCACGCTGTGCTTCTCTCTTCCCTCCGACATCTTTGAAATCTAATTCCCATCCCCTTTTTCTCTCTCATCCTGCCGAATGTTCACGGCCCGAACATTTTTCTCATAGATGAATCCTCGTCTGCTGAATTCCTCCAGCATTTTACGTGTGTAGCTTGTATTTCCAACATCCGCAAATTCTCCCTTGTTTGTATCCTTACTTTGGGCTGAGGAGACAATTCCTGTTCCAACAGATCAAGTCGGTCAGTATCGATTCTGACCGTGAGAAAACACACCCTGGAATAGATCAAAGAACACACACAAAATGCTGGTGGAACACAGCAGGCCAGTCAGCATCTAGAGGGAGAAGCACTGTCGACGTTTCGGGCCGAGACCCTTCGTCAGGATCTGATGTGTGTTGTTTGAATTTCTAGCATTTTACATTTTGTATGTGTTTTTTGAATTTCCAGCATCTGCAGATTTACTCGTGTTTGCTGTTATAGATCCGTTTAATTTGCGATGAAATGCTCTTACACTCTGCCCAATATCATCCCTACACGTGATCTCTGACACAGGCAAGTTCTGAATCAGGTGTAGCCTCACTTTCCACATGTGAATTCCAAAAATAACCTAATTTTTGTGTGGCAGAGATGATAATAGAAAATGAATGTTTCGCAAAGAAAACGCTTTTGCATCTTGCAATTGAACAAAATGAAAACATGATCTACTGCTTTCCCGTCACTCATGACAATGGACTCTTCTGGGGCTTGCAGCCTGCGGCCCCCGACTAATTACAGACCTCCAGCCAAAATATACACCTTCGACCTGTACTGCCTGTCTTCTAAGGACAAGCCAACTCGGAATCCTGGTGCCCAATTTACTATTGATCCCATGCATCACAATTTTCTAGATGAGCCTCCCATGAGGGAACTTTTCAGAACTATAAGCCAAGCTCCAACTCTCCCAGGACTCCTTACAATCGGTAATGTGCCGCAGTGTCTCGGCTATTCCCAGTTCTAAATCTGAGAATCCCGTATATCCAGGACAGACCTGGAAACTGATAATTATTTGACTGGGTGGGATGCCGGGCTGTGGTTCACCAGAGGGTGGGAATATATTTCAACGCGTCTCCAGCAGTTAAATTGAGAACACGTGATCATTATCTTACTATTGAGTGGGATCTGGAGCAGCGCAATTAGCTGCCATATTTCCCGTAGTGCGAAAGCAAAAAAAAAAAAGTTCAATAATATAGAATTGAAAATGAAGCAGTGTAAGCTCAGTGCAGGAGTATTTTATGCGTTACACACATATTGGATCTTTGTTTATCTTCAGCTGGTGCTTAACTTTCAGGATCAATCAATGGGCGAAGCCAGAGAGTGGTTGTAGATGTTTGTCTCTCTGAATGGTGGTTTGTGACTAGCGGTGCGCTGCGGAGAAAAGGGTTTAGTGTTTTATTGTTTATGATATTAACAAGTTAGATTATACATGAAAAGTTGGTGAAGCTGGAACACCATCTTTGCGTATTATACTAAATTTGAAAATTTGCGGGTGCAGGAGAACGTGTGGAAATCTACGAAAATTACAAATAGCTGAGAAATTGTCTTGACAACTTGAAGAGCGAATTTAATGCAGACCAGAGTGAGGTGATGCAATTTCGCAGTAAAAAAAAAAAATATTGGTAATGATTGGTAAGGGTCTGCGATGTATGTCAAAACAAACTGACATAGGAACACAGATCCATATTCCCGTGAAAGTGGCACAAGAGTTAGAAAGGGTTGTAACGTGCTGTTTGGGCCTATTGACTTTAATAAATTAAGGTATTGAGAAGCGGATTTGGGAGTGAATGCTACAGTTGTAAAAGACACAGAGAATCCATTTTTTTAGAATTGTGTGCAGTTCTGTTCTACTTTGAGGAACAATCTCAATAACCGTGAAATACTGCAAGGAGAATTAGGCGGTGTGGACAGTGTTTCTCCAGAACCAGTCGCCTCACTACAGAATTGCCAACCTGGACTGAAGCCCATATACTGCCAGTTCCATATTCTTAGAGACGTCTTCCTAATATTATAACCCACACACCGACTCCCCTGGGACGCTTTGGTGTTTGTAGGATTACCAATCTGCACTGTAGCCCGTTTCCTGCCAGTTCTATATTCTCAGAGAGTCCATCGCAATATTATAACACAAACACACTGAGTCCCCTGGGACGTATTAGTCGTGGGTTGTGGAATTCCTGCCATTTCCGATTCACAAACTAAGGCAAACCTAATGACCCTATGCCTTGGCCGGGACTCATCAGTCTGTAGATTGTGAGAGGATGCGGATACAGTTCAGCTAGTCTTCAGCAGCTAAACTGATCATATTTGATCACTGTTGTGGGATCATTGGCTGCCATGTTTCCAACAGTGTAAAATTATAAAGTAGAAAATGCTAGGAACGCAGTACATTAGACTACATCTCTGAAAGGAGAAATGGTGGAAGACCCAGTTCCAGAACTGAGACTGTCCAAGATGATACCGATCAGCTGATGTTTCTGGAATTTTCTCTTTTTACTTTAAATTTCCTGCAACAGCAGATTTCCCCTTTTTCATGTTAACGCACAGACAGTAAATGATTGCAGAATGTCTGGAACTTCCCAAAATTTGTAAATGCCATTCCCACCTCCATCAATTTGTTAGTTCAGAGTTCATTCCGACCCTGGTGTAACACACTCCATAGAGCCAATGCTCACAGCATCCTTTCCTCCTACTATCACTCTGTTACATTAGCTCCCGAGGCCACTGTCTCTACGCTGAGAGGCGGCGACCACAGAGCGATAAAAAGTGCAACATTTGCTGCAGCCCTGACGGGCGGTTACCCTGGAAACGGAGGAAGTGGCTCACTGAACATAACCGAACAACGGAAGTAACAGGTTCAACATCAGATGCTATGAGTTTCATCAGAACAAAGATTAACACTGCAACCATTTTGTAACAGTAAAACTAAAATTGTAATGGCTGGATTTAATCTGCCTTGTGTTGTATTCAACTAAATCTCTGGTAGTTCCAGCTCACTGAAGCGATTCCTGGATAACTCAATGAGCTGAAAGGTGCAAGACAATACCACACAAAAAAAACAGAAATGTTAGAAGAAACATTGCTGATAGATAGCATTGCGGCGATGGGATACAGACTGGACAAAGGTTGGTCAAAATAACACGGAATGAGCAGAATGAACCAAGTTGAATGCTCCCCAATGTGATGAGGTGGACCCCTGACCTCACAATGCACATTGCATCATATGTCTACCTGCACCACACTTTCACCTCAACGTACTGTTGTAATGTATTGATATTCATGGATGGTACTGAAGACAGGATTTTCACTAAACCTCAGTTTATGACAATAATAAACGATACCCCTCTTTAATTGTGTTCGAATTATTAGGCAGACTAAACGTCTGCTTTGAAACTTCTGGAGGGAGACGTCGCTGAGTTGCACAAATAAGCGAGGATTCGTGATAAATGGAAAAGGCTTAATTCTCGCATTAATAGGGTTTCCACTTGGAAACATTGCCTGCACTTCGACAGGTCGTAACAGTGTAATGGAGTCAAGAGAACAATTGTCCATCCACACCGTGAGGACGTGGGAGATCTGGATCTCACTGTCCTGTCTGAACGGGAGAAAGATGAAGCTACCTATACAGGTGGGGGAGTGTCCCGAGAGTGCGATTACTCTGTTTAACCCTCTGCCTGCAAGAAAACAACGGGCCGAATTGCCGCTTCCGGTGTACTGGAATTATGTAAAACAATTATCGACCCCAGGCATCGATCCAAATGAAGATTTTAAGCCAATAATTTAAAATCTTAAGGACCAGGTGATAGAGGTAAAATCCCCTGGGTACAACTGAACGCATGGGTGTATTCGCGGCATCAGCAGCTCCACCCGCTCCTCGGACCAGAACACCAGGAGCTGAGAGGCGGCTATCTCAGGAGGTTCGGTGCGAAGGCAGCCTGTCCGGGTAAGGTAGCGGGACTCTCTGCCCGACATCAGAACCCCGCATTCGGGACCGGATTCAATACTCACCGGAGGGGATTTGATATCTTTGCGCGCAGGCAAATATCCGTCTCCCGGCTCCCGCCGACGATCCGCTTCTGCACAGAACGGAAAGAAAATACCGCCCATCCGGAGGCTGAGCATGCGCAGTACAATTGCCTCGTCGATACAACGGGGGCGGGGCCGCGGGAATAAACCGGCGGATGCTGCAGATCTGCGGTAAAATATGATCACGTGATCGATGGGTTGGTCAATTTCAGTCAGGTTTAACATCACCGACAGGCGTGATAAAATTTGTTGCCTTCACGGCTGCGGTACAATAATAAACAGAAAAAACGAAGTGAATTACAATAATTATATACATTATGTAGGTTCATTCACTATAGTACAAAATAAAACTAAACAATAAAAATATCTAGGCAGGCTTAACCGAAGTGCAATCGTTTTTGAGAAGACCAGATAAATGGAAAGGCTTAATTCTCCATTAATTGCGGTTACATATCGGGACACATTGGCTACACTTTGGCAGGTCATAACAGGTGAATGGGGTAAAAAGAAACTCCCACCCATACCGAGAGAACGTGAGAGATCTGGATCTCACAGTCTTGTCTGAGCGGACGAATGATGAACTAGCACTTGTACGTGGAGCATTGCCCCACAGATGCTGCAGATCTGCTGTAAATTGGGAGTTCGTAACCGAATCACGTGACAGGTAGAGGGTCTCCCACGTACACCGGTGACTCTGCTCCTCGCCGCTCACAGGCCTCCGACGCTTCTTTCCGTATTTTCCCATTCCTTCATACTTTTCTTGCCTACAATTCTTCCCCATTCCCCTCTCCCGGGTCACAGAGTTACGGATCCCATCCCCATCCCAGTCGAGCAGACAATTCACAGCCCATCTGTAAATATGCAGCTTTCATTGACATCACTTCTATAAAAGAGAACAAAGAAGATTCACAAGAATGCTGCCTGGACGACCTGAGTTATAAGGGAAGACTGAATTCGTTAGGACTTTATTCCTTGGAATTTAGAAGATTGAGAGGAGAGTTGATAGAGGTATTCAAAATGATGCAAGATATTACTTGGGTAAACGCAAGCAGACTTTTTTGCATTGAGGTTTGGTGGAACAACAACTAGAGGTTATGTGATAAGACTGAAAAGTTTAAGGGGAACATGAGGGATTCTCCTTCACTCCCAGCGTCGCGAGAGTGTGCAAAGAGCTGCCAGTGCAGCTTACGCACGCGAGCTCAATTTCCACTTTCACGAGAAGTTTGGGTTAGTAAATGGATGGTAGGGGTAGGTAGGGCTGTGGACCTGGCGCAGGTCGATGGAAGTAGGCAGGTCAAACGTTTGGGCACAGACTAGATGGGTCGAAGCCCTTGTTCTGAGATGCACTTTTTTATGACTCCACTGAAGCAAAAATAATTCATGCTGTAATTTCAGTCGTATAGCCAATAACTCTTATAATAAAGACAATGTACCTTTGACTTTGCTCTTTACCCACCGCACCCCAGTACTCCACCATGTAGACACAACTAGTCTTTCAGTTTCCTCTACAGAAGCTGATGATCTCACATTTCGCATATTGGGCTCCAGCTGGTGTGTTGTTCGCACGCACCCCATTTGCCTCCGTTACTCCGAAACTTCATGACAAGAAACACAGAAAATAGAATTGTACAGCACAGGAACAGGCCTTTCAGCCTACAATGTTTTGCTCTACCATTAAGTTACCAATCAAATAGCCAAACTAATCCCTTCTGCCTGAACAATGTCCATATCCTTCCTTTTCCCTCAGACCGAAACGTCTCTTAAAAGACCCCGATGTATCTGCCTTTAACAATGGCCCAGGTAGCACAGTCCAGCGACCCATGTGCCTCACATAATCTTATAAACCTCCTTTAACTGTCAGCCCAGCCTGCACCGCTCCATAGAAAACTAGCAAAGTTTGTCCAGCCTCTAGTAATAGATCTAACCCAGGCAATATCTTAGTGAACGTCTCGTGCACCGTCTCTAGAGCCATCAACAGGACAGATTACAAAGGAGGAGATGCTTGCTACCCTGTGGACAATCAGGGTGGATCAATCCCCACAGCCTGACAACGCGCTCTATTGAACCCTTCAGGAGGCAAGTGGATAAATTGCCAGCGCCCCGGCACATATTTAAAACATCCATAGAGACAGGAGTGTTACCAGAGGATTGAAGGATAGGCAAACTTGTTCTTCTGTTTAAACATAATCCACGAAACTATAACCTGATGAGCCTGTCATTAGTATTCAGATAGTTATTGGAAAGTATTCTAAAGGACTGGATGTATAATTATTTTGATAGACATGCACTGATTATGGCTTTGTGAGTGGTAGGTCATGTCTAACTACAGAGATTTTGCTGAAGCTATAGACAATAGGAAATAAGTGCAGGAGTAGGCTACTTGGCCCTTCGAGCGGGCACCTCCATTCAATGTGATCATGGTTGATCATCCATAATCAGTACCCCGTTCCTGCCCTCTCCCCATATCCCTTGACTCCGCTAATTTTAACAGCTCTATCTAACTCTTTCTTGAAAGCATTCAGAGAATTGGCCTCCGCTGCCTTCTGAGATGGAGCATTTCATAGATCCACAACTCTCTGGGTGAAAAAGTTTTTCCTCAACTCTGTTCTAAATGGCCTACCTCTTATTCTTAAACTGTGGCCTCTGGTTCTGGACTCCCCCAACATCGGGAACATGTTTCCTGCCTCTAGCGTGTCCAATCCCTTAACAACCTTATATATTTCAATCGGATCCCCTCTCATCCTTCTAAATTCCAGTATTTTCAAGTCCAGTCGCTCCACTCTTTCAACATATGACAGTCCCGCCATCCCGGGAATCAACCTCGTGAACCTACGCTGCACTCCCTCAATAGCAAGAATGTCCTTCCTCAAATTTGGAGACCAAAAATTAACAGAATACTCCAAGTGTGGTCTCACCAGGGCCCTGTAAAACTGCATAATAACCTCTTTGCTCCTATACTTAACTCACCTTGTTATGAAGGCCAACATGCCATTAGCTTTCTTCACTGCCTGCTGTACCTGCATGCTTACTTTCAGTGGCATTCTGATGAAAAAGGACGCCTAGATCTTGTTGTACCTCCCCTTTTCCTAACTTGACACCATTCAGATAGCAATCTGCCTTCCTTTTCTTGCCACCAAAATGGATAGCCTCACATTTATCCACATTAACCTGCATCTGCCATACATCTGCCCACTCACCAAACCTGTCCAAGTCACTCTGCATTCTCCCAACATCCTGCTCATATTTCACATTGTAACCCAATTTGGTGTCGTCTGCAAATTTGCTAATGTTACTTTTAATCCCTTCATCTAAATTTTAATCCCTTCATCTAAATCATTAATGTATATTGTAAATAGCTGCAGTCCCAGCGCCAAGCCTTGCGGTACCCCACTAGTCACTACCTGCCATTCTGAAAAGGACCCTTTAATCCCTACTCTTTGTTTCCTGTCTGCCAACCAATTTTCTATCCATGTTAGTACTCTACCCCCAATTCCATGTGCTCTACTTTTGCCCACTAATCTCCTATGTGGGACCTTATCAAATGTTTTCTGAAAGTCCAGGTACACTACATCCACTGGCTCTCGCTTGTTCGTTTTCATAGTTACATCCTCAAAAAATTCCAGAAGATTAGTCAAGCATGATTTCCCCTTCGTACATCCATGCTGACTCGCACTGATCCTGCTATTGCTATCCAGAACAACAGGAAAGTGGATGAAGGCAAGGCAATGTATATTGTTTACATGGGTTTTACTAATGCATTTGGAAAGGTCGCGCATGGGAGACTGATCCAGTAGGGTGAATTACTCGCATTCAGGATGAGGTATTAAATTGGATTAGACATTGGCTTTGTGGGAGAAGCCAGAGAGTGGTAGTAGAGGGTTGCCTCACTGACTGGAGGCCTGTAACTAGTAAACACAAAGTACACTTCAGATGCTGTGGTCAAATCAACACGTACAAACAAGCTGGAAGAACTCAACAGGTCGGACAGCATCCGTTGAAATGAACAGTCAACGTTTGGGCCAAGACCCTTCGTCAGGACTGAAGAAGGAGGTGGCAGGGGCCCCATAAAGAAAGTTGGGGGAGAGAGGTGATCGGAGGAGGGAGGAACCTCTCCCATTGGTATGAACATCGAATTCTCCAACTTCCGGTAATTCCCTCCCTCTCCCTTCCACCAACTTTCACTCTATCTCCTCTTCTAGCTGCCTATCACCTCTCTCATGATTCTGCCTTCTGCTACTACCCATAGTGCTTTCAAGCTTACATTCCTTCTTCATCTCTCCTGCCTATACCCTCCTGTTTCCCCTCCCCCACCCCTTGATCTTTCCTCTGATTGGTTTTCCACCCTGTCCCCACCTTCTTTATGGGGCCCCTGCCCCTTCCTTCTTCAGTCCTGACGAAGGGTCTCGGCCCAAAACGTTGACTTTTCATTTCAACGGACGCTGCCCGACCTGCTGAGTTCATCCTGCTTGTTTGTACGTGTTGGCCTGTAACTAGTAGTGGGCCACAGAGATCGATCTGGGTCTTTTGATGTTTTCCATGTATCTCGGTGGTTTGGATGATAATGTGGTTAACTGGATCATCAAATCCGTGATTGTAACCAGGTTTGTGGTGCAGTGGGCAGTGAAGAAGGCTATCATGGCTTGCAGACGGATCTGCTTCTGCTGCAAAAAAAAAGCTAAAAAATGGCCAATGGAATTTAATGCAGAAAATGCGCGGCTTTACAATGTAGTTCTTCCACAGTGAACGGCAGGGCACTAAGGAATATAGCACCATAATGGGATATGGCAGCAGCAATGCTCCATTATTACTACTTTAAAGATTTACTAGAATGTTACCTGGGTTTCAGCACCTAAGTTACAGGGAAATGTTGAACAAGTTAGGTCTTTATTCTTTGGAGCGTAGAAGGTTGAGGGGGGACTTGATAGAGGTATTTAAAATTATGAGGTGATAGATCGAGTTGACGTTGATAGGCATTTTCCATTTAGAGTAGGCGATATTCAAACAAGAGGACATGATTTGACAGTTAGGGGGCAAAAGTTTAAGGGTAACATGAGGGGGGGGGAATTTCTTTATTCAGAGAGTGGTATCTCTGTGGAACGAGCATCCAGTAGAAGTGGTAGAGGCATGTTCGGTATTGTCATTTAAAGTAAAATTGGATAGGTATCTGGACAAGAAATGAATGGTGGGGAGGTTATGTGCTGAGTGCAGACCAGTGGGACTAGGTGAGAGTAAGCGTTCGGCACGGACCAGAAGTGCCGAGATGGCATACCTCCGTGCTGTAATTGTTATATGGTTTTATATGGTTAATTCATGGGAAGTGGCGGCAGAAGCAGATAGGATCGCACAGAAAGCTTTAGTCCTATTGGCCTTCATAAATCAATTTACTAAGTACTGTGGACGGATGTTATGCTGAAGTTGTAAGACATTGGTAAGGCCTGATATTATCTGCAGTTTTTTGTTCACCTACCTTCAAGATAGATGCAAATGAGGCTTAAAGTGTACAGGGGAAATGGACAAGGACGTTGCAGGGGCTGGATGAACAAGTGAGGACCATTCTTCAGAACATAGAAGAATGAGGGGAGATTGATAAACAAAATTATGAGCTCAAACAAGTCATTGACTCTGGTACGTTTTCTCTCTCACTGTACCTAGTGTAGTAAATGCCGGTTCTGTGTTCTTCGTGCTGGTTGTTGGAGTCCTGGGATCCAGCTGCAGCACCTTGAAGACTGTGTGAGGGATCTGGAGCAGCACCTAGATGATCTTCAGCGTATCCGGGAGAATTGAAATGAATTGGCTTTATTACTTAGATCCTTCGTGGATATGAGGACTAAAAATCTTTACGTTACGTTTCCGTCGAAATGAGCAATCTGCAATTTAATTTAAAATAAATAGTATATTCAACACGATAGTCAACACAACATAAAAATACATTTGAGTCAGCATAAATTAAGCAGTCTGATGGCCTCGTGGAAGAAGCTGTTCCGGAGCTCTTTCGTCCCGGATTTTATGCTGCTGTACCATTTCAGGATGGTAGCAGATGGAAAAGTTTGTGGTCATGGTGACCCGGGTCCCCAATGATTCTTGGGGCCCTTTTTAACACACCTGTCTTTGTAAATGTCCTAAACTGTGGGAAGTTCACAACTACAGATATACTAGGCTGTCCGCGCCACTCTCTGCAGAGTCCTGCGAATTGAGGGAGGTACGGTTCCCATACCAGGCAGTGATGCATCCAGTCAGGATGCTCTCAATTGTGGCCCTGTAGAAAATCCTTAGAATATAGGTCCCCATTTCAATCTTTTCAATGGTCTGAGCTGGAAGAGCCACTGTGGTTCTTTTGTCACCACACAGCCAGTATGTACAGACCATTTGAGATACTCAGTGATGTTTATACCGAGGTACATGAGGCTCTTACCCTCTCAACCCCAGATCCAATGATATCAATAGGAGTTAGCATGTATCCATTTCTCCTGTAATCCACAACCAGCTCTTTTGTTTTTGTGAAATTGAGGGAGAGGTTGTTTTCTTGCACCACTGTTTCAGGGTGATAACCTCTTCCCTGTAGGCCACTTCGTTACTGTTTGAGATTAGGCCTATCAATGTAGTGTCGTCAGCAAATTTAATTAGCAGATTGGAGCTGTGGGCGGCAACACAGTCATGGGTGTACACGGGTTAATGGAGGAGGATTAGAACACAGCCCTGAGGAGCACCGGTGTTGAGGGGGGCCCACTGTTACCACCTGCCGGCGATCTGACAGGAAGACCAGGATCCAGCTACGCAAGGCAGGGTCAAGGCCGAGGTCTCTGAGCTTCCTGTCCAGCCTGGAGGGAATTATGGTGTTAAATGCTGCAGTGCAAGAACAGTCGGTTGTGTCGGAAGGAAAATGGTTGAGGAGTCCAGTGTGGGTGGTAGCATGCTGCGGATGTAGTCATGGCCAAGCTCTCAAAGCATTGGCTTATCATTGAGGTGAGTGCGACAGGAGGCCAGTCGTTCAGACATGTTACCTTGGAGAATGTTTTGAAGCAGGATGCCACTCTACACTGGGAGCAGTAGAGTTGAAAAATGAACACACCTGCCAATGGATTCAGTGATGAAACCCAGGCTTAATGCTGTTGTCCCACTGAAATCTTAAGAAACATCAATCGAGCTTTTTTTTAAATGCGAGCGCACCCCACATGTGACGTCACACATGGGTTCCCCACACGGGGATCTGCCCTCATGTACGCGGTGCCTTACGTCACCCACGCACTACTGTGCCCGAGTTTGGTCGGTTTAACGGCTGAGCTACTATTCACGTGAACCCCAGCAGTCAATAGAGGGTTTATGAGCTGCACTAATACCATTGGTGCACAGCGATATCGATCACAGTTTGCACCACCCAATATTGGAGGCGGAACCACCAGGACTCCGATACTCCTGGTCGCGCACCGAACACCCGTCAAAGTGGAACAAATCAGAAAGTGAATATCCCGGTTTTTGATTTATTTCCATTTCCCTCCGAGAGAAAAACTAACTCTGTAGCTGGTGTAACTGTGAAATAACGGCTGTTCACAATTTTCCGCAGACCTGCAAGCCACTGCTCCACGTGAACGTGTAGCTTCACCTTTCGGCCTTCCAGACAGGCAGTGAGATCCAGATCTGTCTCGTCCTCTCGTTGTGGATGGACAATATGTTTTTTTCTGCAATATGGCAGTATGTTTCATTCCACTGTTTTGACCTCCCAAAGTGCAGCCAATATTGCATAGGTAGATTACTTATTTATGTAAGGATTTAGATTTTTCCATTTATCTGAGCTTCTCATGTAAGTTTTCTCAGTTAAGTTTTCCTTCAGAATTTCCAAATCAACAACCCAGTTAGTCGAATTTCCATCTGAAGTTCCAAAGCAGAGGCTCAGTCGTGTCCAATAATTCCAGACAATTAAAATCGGGAATTTGTTTATAATTATCACGAACTGAGCTACAGTTAAAATATTGGCAAACATCACACTGTCTGTAAAAAAGCTGAAGATGAACAGAGGATGGCTTCTACAACAGGATAATGATCCTAAGCACACCTCAGAATCCACAATAGTCTACCTCAAGAGGCATAAGCTGAAAGTTTTGCCATGGCCCTCAAAATCCCCCGACCTAAACATCATCGGAAATCTGTGTAGAGAGCTCAATAGAACAGTACATGCAGGACGGCTCAAGAATCTAACAGAACTAGAGGCCTTTTGCAAGGAAGAATGGACGGAAATCCCCCAACAAGAATTGAAAGACTCTTAACTGGCTAAAAAAAGCGTTTACAGGCTATGATACTGGATAATAGGGTGTTGCTATGTGCTGCCATGCAGGGTGCACAAACTGTTGCTTCGGGCCCTATTCCTTTTTTATTATTCTGAAACTGTAAAAGATTGAAATAAAAGAGTAATCCTGCTTAAAATATTAAAGAAATGTGTCACCTTTAACTTCGTGCCTTTTGGAAATCAGGTAATCTTTCACTGGCTTAGCTATTCACAGTAAGAGAAATTTTGACCAGGGGTACCCACACGTTTTCATGCTACTGTAGTCATCACGAACTGAGCTGCAGTTAAAACTTGTCTAACATACCACAGGTCAATACATTACAACAGTACATTGAGCTGATTTATGACAAAACAATAAGTGTAACAAAGCATTATGGCCGCTGAATAGGTACAGTGCAGATAGACACATGACGCAGGGTCACGTCGAGTTACATTGTGAGGTAGAGTCCATTTTATCATTCATTTGGCTTATAATCGCAGTCATGGAGCTCGGTTGTGCGCGCTTTAAGGCCTTTGTATCTCTTCCCTAATGGGCCCTGGATTTGCGGCGAGAATGTCCAGCTTGTGAGGATCTTTGAGTACATGGCCTGCTTTTCCGACGCTGGGAGATGTGTAGCAGGAATCCATGCAGGGAACGCTTGTTTCTCTGATATTCTCAGCGTAGACCGAAGTTCTCTGCAGTTCCTTGCAGTCATGGGCAGAGTAGTAGCCAGACGAAGGCGTGAAGTATCGACAAGAAGCTCAGAGACCTCGGCCTTCACCCTGCCCTGTGTAGCTGGATCCTGGACTTCCTGTTGATCACCGACAAGTAGTACGTGTGGGCTTCCTCACCTCTGCCCCTCTGACCCACAGGTGTCCCTCAGTGTTGCCTCTTTAGCCGCCTCCTTTACTCTCTGTGCACCCATAACTTGTGTCACCACCCACAGCTCCAATCTGCTAATTAAATTTGGGGATGATACTACACTGATCGACCAAATCCCAAACAACAACGAGGCAGCGTATAGAGAAGAAGTCATCACCCCGACACGGTGGTGTCAAGAAAATAACCTCCCCCCTCATTGTCACCAAAACAAAGGAGCTGGTTGTGGACGACACGAAGAATGGAGACAGGCTAACCCCTATTGACATCAATGGATCTGGGGTTGAGAGCTTCAAGTTCCTCGGCAGAAATATCACCGATGATCTCACATTGTTTGTACGTACTGGCTGTGTTGTGAAAAGAGCACAGCAGCGCCTCTTTCACCTCAGATGGTTGAAGAAATTGGTAGGGCACCCCAAATTCTCAGGAATATCTACAGTTGCACAATTGACAGCATCCTGACTGGCTGCATCACTGGTATGAGAACAGTAATTTCCTCTATTCCAGGACTCTGCAGAAAGTGGTGCGGACAGCCCAGCGCATCACTACATATAAACATCCCACTATTTGGACTTCTGCGGAGACTGATGTGTAAAAATGGCCGAGTCACACCAACCACAAACTGTTCCAGCTGCTGCCATCTGGGAAATGGTATCACAGCAGAAATGCCAGGCCAACAGGCTCCGGGATAGCTTCTTGCACCAGGCAATCAGACTGATTAATTCAAGCTGATACAATTATATTTCTATTTTATGTTGACTGACCTGTTGTAAATAGTATAAATTAGTTATAGTAAATCGTATAAACAATTTATTATAAATTACTATAAATTGCACTTTGCACATTTAGACGGAGACGAAACGTAAATATTTTTACTCCGCATGTATAAAGTCAATTCAATTCAATGCAGTCTCCTGCCCATCTGGGTCAACTTCTGCCCAGCCTGTATCTCACGACCTTAAAGATTTATATCAACCATCTTGATCAATCTTAGTTCACAGTGTCTGCCGCCACCTCAATTATATGTATCAACGATCTTGTTCAACCTCTGTCCAGTCTGTATCCCACCACCTCAATGATATATATCAACCATCTTGTTCAACGTCGGTCCAGTCTGTATCCCACCACCTCAATGATATATATCAACCATCTTGTTCAACGTCGGTCCAGTCTGTATCCCACCACCTCAATGATATATATCAACCATCTTGTTCAACCTCTGTCCAGTCTGCATCCCACCACCTCAATGATATATATCAACCATCTTCTCAACCTCTGTCCAGTCTGTGTTCCACCACCCCAATGATATATATCAACCACCTTGTTCAACCTCTGTCCAGACTGTATCCCACCACCTCAATGACATATATCAACCATCTTGTTCAACCTCTGTCCAACCTGTATCCCACCACCTCAATGATATATATCAACCATCTTGTTCAACCTCTGTCCAGTCTGTATCCCACCACCCCAATGATATATATCAACCATCTTGTTCAACCTCTGTCCAGACTGTATCCCACCACCTCAATGACATATATCAACCATCTTGTTCAACCTCTGTCCAGTCTGTATCCCACCACCACAATGATATATATCAACCATCTTGTTCAACGTCGGTCCAGTCTGTATCCCACCACCTCAATGATATATATCAACCATCTTGTTCAACCTCTGTCCAGTCTGTATCCCACCACCCCAATGATATATATCAACCATCTTGTTCAACCTCTGTCCAGACTGTATCCCACCACCTCAATGACATATATCAACCATCTTGTTCAACCTCTGTCCAACCTCTATCCCACCAACTCAAAGATATATATCAACCATCTTGTTCAACCTTCGTCCATTCTGTACCCCGCCGCCTCAAAGATATATAACAACCATCTTGTTCAATTTCTGTCCAGTCTGTATCTCACCAATGATGATATATCAACAATCTTTCTGCTACATTGTTTTCATTGTGAAGTATTTTGTCTCACTGGGTTATTCCTGAAATCGCTTTTTTGTTATCTGAACTACCAGAGGATTTATTTAATGTAGCATGAGCGGGAGAAAAGACACCATTACAATTTTATTTTCAACTTTCAACATTTGCCATGAGGAAACTTGCTGCATCTTTATCAGTCATTTTTGAAGAGTCACATTCTCCGTTGTCAGGGTAACAGCCCTTATGACCTGCAGGGATTGGCGTACATCTTTATCGCTCTGGTCAATATCCCTCAGGCAGAGTCAGTGGCCTCGGGATCAGATGTAACAGATTGATAGTGGGGTGGGATGGATGCTGTGAGTATTGAATGTGTCGACTGTACTAACCCTGTGTTGGAATGAAAAGAAAACTAATGAATGTGGGACTTACATTTGTGTACATTTGTTCAGGCCGTCACAAACATCTTGTAATCAGTCAATAGTTGTGCATCATTTAAAGTAAAAAGGAGAAAATGCTGGAACCGTTCAGTTGATCAGGTCTGCTACTGGGTTTTCAACAGTTTCTCTTTACACACATCCAATCTGATGTTCCGAGTTTCCAGCACTTTACTTTCAATTTTATATTAAACGTGTTTTATTTCTGTTAGCCTGCAGGAAATGTGATGTCCAATTTTGCTGGGCAAGATCTCATTTAACCATATAACCATATAACAATCACAGCATGGAAACAGGACATCTCGGCCCTCCTAGTCCGTGCCGATCTCTTAATCTCACCTAGTCCCACCTACCCGCTCTCAGCCCATAACCCTCCACTCCTTTCCTGTCCATATACCTATCCAATTTTACCTTAAATGGCATAACTGAACTGGCCTCTACTACTTCTACAGGAAGCTCATTCCACACAGCTATCACTCTCTGAGTAAAGAAATACCGTCTCGTGTTTCCCTTAAACTTTTACCCCCTAACTCGCAAATCATGTCCTCTCGTTTGAATCTCCCCTCCTCTCAATCGAAACAGCCTATTCACGTCAACTCTATCTATCCCTCTCAAAATTTTAAATACCTCGATCAAATCCCCCCTCAACCTTCTACGCTCCAAAGAATAGAAACCTGTAGGATAATGTTCTCTATAGGACCTATAGAGAACAATAGGATAATGATAAAATGTGTTCAGTTTAGCTGGTGGAGACAATGTGAAAGATTATACCCGCCTGCTGGTGCCCCGCGCCCAGGTTTTCCAGCCCGCTCTCCGGCTCAGTCAGAGGTTCATCAGGTTCCCGTTCTGCCACAGGTTGATGTCGGAGTGTTGGTGTTTGAACTCTGAATGGCCGAGACACTGCAGCACATTACTGGCGACAAGGACTCCTGGGCGAGCTGCTGAGTGAGCCGTTACCTGGGAAACACTGGGCCTATGTAGCTATCAGTATCTCTGACCCAGTCAGGTTCCCGTTCTGCCACAGGTTGATGTCGGAGTGTTGCTGTTTGAACTCTGAATGGCCGAGACACTGCAGCACATTACTGGCGACAAGGTGTCCTGGGCGAGCTGCTGAGTGAGCTGTGACCTGGGAAACACTGGGCCGGGCCTATGTAGCTATCAGTATCTCTGACCCAGTCAGGTTCCCGTTCTGCCACAGGTTGATGTCGGAGTGTTGCTGTTTGAACTCTGAATGGCCGAGACACTGCAGCACATGACTGGCGACAAGGAGTCCTGGGCGAGCTGCTGAGTGAACTGTGACCTGGGAAACACTGGGCATTTAGACCTGTCAGTATCGGGGATTTGGCCCAGGTCAGTACTTCCACAGGTGGGGGCTGGATGATCCTCCTTTCACAGTGAATCAGAAGGCTCGGGGCGTTGGGCATTGGTTGTGGGGAAATTTCTGATTACACCACTCGCTGTGAGATGTGCGGACCATGTGTGAGGATTCGGGAGTCGGTGAGTGGCAGATTCAGCTGTTTGACCCTGAGATATCACAGTTTTAGATCCAAGTCTGGGGTCTGAGAGGACAGCCTCGGAATAAACAAGCTTCCCTTTAAAACTGAGAGAAACTTCTTCAGCCAAAGAGTGATCGATCTGTGGAGTCTGTTGCAACAGATGGTGATTGGGGCTGTCACTGGGTATATTCACGGCAGAGGTTAATATATTATTGATCGCTAACTATTGTCATGTTTTGTTAGCCAGAACTATGAGTATTATTGTAAACAGCACGTTAAAAGCCGACTTTACAATTTTAGATTCTTCGATTCAAAATGGCTGCAGTGTTAAACTTTATCATAATTAAACTCACAGCATACGATGTTGAGTTTGTTATTTTCCTTTTCGGTTATTTTTGGTGAGCCACTTCCTCTGTTTCCAGGGTAACGGCCCACTAGAGCTGCAAGAAGAGTTGCACATTTTTTTATCGCTCTGTGGTCACCGCCTCTCAGTGCAGAGACAGTGGCCTCAGGAGCAAATGCAACAGTATGATAGTGGGAGGAAAGGATACTGTGAGCATTGACTGTATAGAATAAACTGAGAAGATAGAAGTAGAGAAACATAGAGAACCCACAGCATAATACACTGGCCCTTCGCCCAGCAGTGCTCTCCCAAACATGAACCTACTTTAGAAATTTCCTAAGGTTACCCATCAGCCCTCTTCTTTTTATCTCCATGTACTTATCCAAAAGTCTCTTAAAAGGCCCTGTTGTATCCACCTCCACCACCGTCACCGGCAGCCCATTCCACGCACTCAGCACTCTCTGAGTAAAAAACTTACCCCTTACATTGCCTCTGTACCTTCTCGCAAGCATCTTAAAATTGTGCCCTCTCGTGTAAACCATTTCAGCCCTGAGAAAAAGCCTCTGACTATCCACACGATCTTGCCAGTCATCATTCTATGCACCTCTATTAGGTCACCTCTCATCCTCCGTCGCTCCGAGAAGAAAAGGCCGAGTTCACTCACCCTATTCCCATAAGACATGCTCCACAATCCAGAGAAATCCTTGTAAATATCCTCTGCACCCTTTCTATGGCTTCCACATCCTTCCCGCAGTGAGGCGACCAGAACTGCACTCCAAGCACAGTACTCCAAGTGGGGTCTGACCAGGGTCCTATATAACAGTAAGATTACCTCTTGGCACTTGAACTCAATCACAAGGTTGATGAAGGCCAATACACCGTATGCCTTCTGAACCACACAGTCAGGCTGCGCAGCATTTTTGAGTGTCCTATGGACTCAGACCCCAAGATCCCCCTGATCCTCCTCACTGCCAAGAGTCTTATCATTCATACTATATTCTGCCATCATATTTACCTTCTAAAGTGAACCACCTCACACTTATCTGGGTCGAACTCCATCTTCCACTTCTCAGCCTAGTTTCGCTTCCAGTCGGGGTCCCGCTATAACCTCGACAGCCCTCCAAACGATCCATAATACCCCTAACCTTTGTGTCATCAGTAAATGTACTAAACTATCCCGCCACTTCCTCATCCAGGTCCTTTATAAAACTTACGAAGAGAAGTGGTGCCAGAACGTATCCCTGAGGAACAGCACTAGTCAGCGACGTCCAGGCAGAATATGAACCATCTACAAACAATTTTGCGTTCTGTGAGCAATACATTTCTGAATCCACAAAGCAATGTCCGATTGGATCCCATGCCTCCTTAATTTTTCAATAAGCCTTGCATGGGTTCCTCATCAAGTGCCTTGCTGAAATCCGTATACACTACATCTACTGCTCTACCTCTGTAAATGTGTTTAGTCACATCCTCAGAAAATTCAATCAGGCCGGTAAGGCACAACCTGCCTTTGACAAAGCCAAGCTGTCTATTCGTAATAATTCCTTGCCTCTCCAAATGTTCATAAATTCATGAAAAAGAGCATGTGAAGTTGAATTCCTTATTTCCTATTTTCAGTTAGTTCTGCTGAGCCAGTTCCTCGATCACCAGGGTGAAAGCCCACCAAAGCTATAGAGTGTTGAACATATTTATCGCTCTCTGGTCACCGCCCCTCAGTGACCTCAGGAACCGGTGTGGGTGCCCGGATGCCTTGAACATTCACTGTATGGAATATATAACGTTTCTGTTGAGTAAATGGATAACTAATGAATTTAGGGATTGCATTCATGCAAATCTGTTTAGGACGTCACAAACAGGGTTCAACAGGGATCACTCCCTCCACAATTCCCTTGTTCATTCATCTCCCCTCACTAATCTTCTTCCAGATACTTATCCCTGCATAAGCCTAAGTGCTACACCTGCCGTACCCCTCCTCCCTCACCTCCATTCAGAGACACAAAGCAGTCCTTCCGGGTGAGGCAACACTTCATCTCGAATCTATTACTGGGGAAATTTATTGTGTCCCGTGCTCCCAATGCGGCCTCCTTTACATTGGTGAGACCCACCATCAATTGGGAGACCGTTTCATCGAGCATCTCTGTATCATCTGCCACAAGGGGGACTTTGCAGTTGCCGGACATTTTAATTCTGATTCCCATTCCGACGTTTCGATCAACGTCCTCCTCTTGTGTCAAGATGAAACCGCCCTTAGGGTGGAGGAGCAGCACCTTAGTGATCGTCTTCACATAAAACAAACACAAAGGCCGGCAGATGTGTGGAGACGGAAGGGATCGAGGCAATGTGGATCGGACAGAAACATGTGGCTGAGATGGGAGAGCAGCCGCCATCTTGTTGATGGTTAAAGGGGCTGAATGGCCTCCTCCTGCTGTTTTTCACTTGGTGTTTCAGTGTTCCTGTCCAGTGACGCTCCGGAAGAATGTGAATAGAAAAAAGTGTTTATAAACATAGAACTGATTTCAAATAGCCTGCACAATTCCTTTTCAGGTAGGAATTGTACGTCAAACCGGGATGGGAATCGAACCCTTAACTCTGAGAACTGGGAGATGGAGCCATGGGGACGGGGAAGATTTTAGGGAAAATAAAAATGTAGCTGGTGTAAATATGGAATAATGTGGGGAATGCGGCAGGTAGGTCGGAGAGTGTGTGAGGGGCGAGGAGCAGAGTCACCGGTTCTTCGCTCTCATTTCAAACGCAGATCTGCAGCATCTCAGGTTTTCGCTTCCGAGGCCCCGCCCCAGCTCTCACAGTCTCCGGATGGGCGGGGGTTTTCTTTCCGTTCTCTGTTGAAGCTGATCGTCGGCGTGGAGCCGGTGGACGGATCTCGCTGCTCTCCGGACAAATTGATGATGTTCTCATCGGTGAGTATTGAGGCCGGTCACTGGGGTTGAACGCAACCGACAATTTCCCATCGGTGAGTACTGAAGTCGATCCCGGGGGCGGGGAACCTCACGTTGGGCAGAGAGTCCCGTTAACTTCCTCGAACTGGCGGCCTCGCCCAGCTTCCTGGACACAACGTGTCGTGGTCGGTCCGGTTTATGGGACCTTCACACCGAACTGCCTGAGATGAGTCGCCGCTCAGCCCCTGGTGTTCTGGTCCCGGGAGCGGGATGAGGTGGTGATGCCGAGACTGAACCCATCCATTAAGATGTACCTGGTGAACTTTACCTCCATCACCCGGCCCGGTATCGGATCCGAACTTCACCTGGATCGACGACTGGGATCGATAATTGTTTTAAATATTTCCTGCAAACTGAAAGCGGCCGTTCGGCCCGTTGTGTTCTTGCAGACTCGAGGGTTAAACAGAGTAATCGCACCCACGGGAGACTCCTCCACGTGTATGAGTAGTTTCATCTTCCCTGTTCAGACAGGACAGTGAGATCCAGATCTCTCACGTCCTCTCGGGAGACTGGGCGGTTTATTTCCATCTTCTTTCCATTGCTACGACTTGCCGAAATGCTGACCGTGTTTCCCGATATCTGGCCCTATTAATGCGAGAATTAAGTCTTGTTCATTTATCTGGGTTTCTCGGAAATGTGTACACTCGCTCCGGAATTCCCAAAGGAGCAACACAGGCTGTCTAATATTCCCACACGATTGAAATGGAGAATCTTTATTTTGTTTTCCATGTACAGAGGTAGAGTGAAAATCGTGTATCCGGTATTCTCCACACAGATCAATACATTGCAGTAGTACATTGAAGTAAAGCAAATCATTCTGGTTACAAAGAAAGTGCAGTGCAGGTAGATATGTGGTGCAAGGTCACATCGATTTAGACTGTGAGGTCAGAAGTTCACTCATCAAGCTGTTCGCTTCTAACAGCAGAATGGACACCGTCCTTGTGCCCGGTGGCATGTTTCTGTCTAATTTTTTCTTCGCCCCGATGGGAGGGTGAGAAGTGAGAATGTTCAGGGTTGTGGGGATCTTTCATAATGTTGGCTGCTTTACTGAGTCAGTGGGAAGTGTAGACAGAGTCCATGGAGGGGAAGATGGTTTCTATGATGTGGTCAGCTGTGTCCACAGTTCTCCGCTATTTCATTCAGTTAAAGGAAGAGCAGTAGCCGTATGAAGATATGAAGCATCGAGATGGGATACTTTCTGCGGTGCATTGATACAGCCTGTAGAGTGGAAAAGGAAATATACTGAAGTTCTTATTGTTTTTTTCTGGCGTTGTTATATTGGAAGCTGTTATCTACTAGTGTATACTATTATTTCAGGATCTGTATTACTGGACCACCATCAGAGAGTGCACTTGATTCCTTCTCCCACCTGGTTCCATCTGCTTATTCCGTGCCCAACTTGTTCAATCTCTGTCCAGTCTGTATGCCCCCACCTCAATGATATATGTCAACCATCTTGTTCAACCTCTGTCCAGTCTGTATCCCATTACCTCAGTTATATATATATCAAACATCTTGTTCAACAATTCAGGCTATCCGATTGCCACAATGATATATTTCAGCAATCGTTCTTCTAAACTTTTTCCTCATTGTGAAGTTTTGTTTTGCCCCTTTTCCAGGATTGAGTTTTCTTTTTTTTTTTTTTGATAACTAGAAACACCAGAGGTTTAATTGAATACAGCATGTCGCAGGGAAAATGCAGCCATTTCAATTTTAGTTTCACCGTTACAAAATGGCTGCAGTGTTAATCTTTGTCATAATGGAACTCATAGCATCTGATGTTAAGCTTGTTATTTCCTTTGTCGGTTACTTTCGGTGAGCCACTTCCTCTGTTTCCAGGGTAACAGCCCGTCAGGGCTGCAGCAAGTGTTGCTCTTTTTATCGCTCTGTGGTCACCGCCTCTCAGCTTAGAGACAGTGGCCTCGGGAGCAAAGGCAACAGAGTGATAGCGGGAGGAAAGGATGCTGTGAGCATTGACTGTGTGGGATCTGTTACACCAGGGTCTGAATGAACTCAGATCTAACAGAGTAGTTGGGGTGGAGTGGCATTTACAGTTCAGGGTGGCAATCAGTTGCTATCTGTGCATTTAAATGAAGAGGGAGAAATGCTACAGTTGCAGGAAATTTAACGTAAGGATGAGAAAACACTGGAAACGCTCAGCAGATCGGCAGCATCTTGGACAGTCTCAGTTCTGGAACTGGGTCTTCCACCATTTGTCCTTTCAGAGATGTAGTCTGATGTACTGAGTTTCCAGCATTATCTACTTCATAATTTCACATTTTGTTCCGGCTACACTGCAGGAAACATGGCAGCCCGCTCTGCTGGACAAAATCCCACACAACGATAACATAGGGATCAAATGTGCTCAGTTTAGCTGCTGGGGACAGGCTGAAGTGTATCCACATCATCTATGCAGACCGGGGAGCCAGCCTGAGCACCGGCCCCGGCAGAGGGTCATTAGGGTCCAATTACACCTTAGTTTGTGAATCGGAAATGGCAGGAAAACCCCAGCAAATTGCCGGCACCAAGGTGTCTTTGTATGAGTGATGATATTGAGCCGGTGACTCTGAGGATATGGAACTGACAGTATACGTGTTTCAGTCCAGGTTGGTAATTCGACAGCTGGGATCGGAATTTTCTCAGACTGCAGTGAAGCTGAAATCACGCGGGGTTGGGCATTGGTTATGGGGAAATCACAGTCTACACTGTCCAATAAGATATCATATCTGTCAAGTAGCTTGGAGATTATTTAAGAATGAACTAGGGAGTTAGGCGAATTTGGGAAGTGATGTTCATCTGAACTTTGGTAAAGTCTGTAACAAGGTCCCGCATGGCAGCTGATCGGGAAGGTTCGGTCACGTGGGATTCACAGGGAGCTGGTGAGGTGGATTCACACCCGGTTCGAGAATAAGAAGGAGAGGGGGATGAATGTAGATGGTTCCAGCGAATGGAGCCTTGTGACGAGTGGGATGTGAGTGTCAGGGTTGAGACCTCTGTAATTTGTTATTCATGCCATTGATTTGTACATGAATGTACATGGCTACACAAAGTATTATGTACCGTTGTGTTCACCCTACTGTAGAAAATATATTATCAAGCTGGAGAGGTTGCAGAAGAGTTTGCTGAATATTTTGCCTGGACTAGAGGGCCGAGTCATAGGAAGCTTTTGGCCGAGCTGGATCTTCATTGCAGAGGAGAATGAGGGTGACATTATAGGAGATCATGAAATCAAAAGGGAATATAGATAATGTGGTTGGTCGTGGTATTTTACCCAGGTTTCAATATTCAAGATTGTTTAATGTCATTCCAGTAACAAGTGTAAAGGAGAACAAAGTAATTGTTACTCAGGACAGAGGAAAAAATCAATATGATGGAGACCACAATAATAAACAAGACACTATACATGAAGTATGATAGTTTAAAAAGATTGATTCTGTGTCCATGAAGTGACGTTAAGCACAGGAGTGTCTGGACAGATGAGACTGACATTGATTCTTCTTCTGCATGCGACTTGCGCATTACACACCTGGGCGATCATGGGTCTCAACATCTGATGACCCCACACAGCGGCAATAATATATCGTACACTTAAATCTGTTAGTTATTTCACAGTGTCCATATATGTTCTTCTTTGTCTCCCTCTTCCGCGTTTCCCAGGCATACAGCCTTGCAACGTAAGGCATTCTATTTCTTCCTTTCTGATGACATGGTCGAGGAAATTAAGGTTCCTCTCATTTAATGTTCTCATTAAAGATCTTTTGGTGTGGGTACGTTGGGGTACTGTCTCGTTAGCTACCCTGTCTCTATGTGATATTTCCAGCATTCTTCTAAAAAAACACATTTCTGTTCCTTCTATGTTTCTTTGGAGTTCTGGTGTTACAGTCCATGTTTCGGAAACATACAGCAAGATTGACCAGATGCGGCATTTTAGTAGCCTAAGCTTTGTTGTCATAGAAATGTGTCTGTTGTTAAAAATGGGTTTCATTTTTTGGAAGTTGGTTTTGGCAATGGCCATTTTTCTTTTTGTTTCTACTTTATTTCTAGCATCTTGTGATATAAAGCGACCAAGGTATTTAAAACTGGTCTTTTGTTCAACCTCTTGGTTACCGATGAGAAATTGGCAGTTGGGAGTATGCTGCTCTTTTTACATTACCATATATTTGTTTTTTTTAACCGTTGATGGTTAGACCAAAGTCTGCACTTGTTTGTACTAATTTGTCTAGGAGGATTTGTAGGTCTTCTGCAGCACTTGCTGTTAGGGTGGTATCATCTGTGTATCTTATGTTGTTGATGTAAGCACCTCCAATTTTTATCCCATCTAGGTCTTCTGTTTCTCTGAGAATCATTTCAGTATAGATGTGAAATAATTCCGGCGAGGCAACGCATCCCTGTCTAACTCCCCGTTGAATTTTAGTCCAACTGCTTATATTATCATCATTTTTTACCGCCATTATTTGATTCCAATATAAATTTTGAAGCGTTTATTTTTCCCTTCCGTCAATGTTTAGTTAAGTGAGAACTTGAAATAATTTTTCATGTTGCACTTTGCCAAATGCTTTAGTGAAATCAATAAAAATAAAAAGATATCATTTTGATATTCAATTGCCCTTTCTGAAAACATTTGTAGCATGAAAATTGCGTTCCTAGTTCCTCTCTCCTGCATAAGCCCATATTGCAGTTTAGAAGTTTCTGGCCTTAACTTGTTTTTAACTTGACTGAGACAATTCTCAACAAAATCTTTATTAGGTGACTCAGGAGACTAATTGTTCTATAATTTTCGCAGTCCATAGTTCCAGGAATTTTAGGCAGAGTTATAAATACTGATTTCAAGAGATCGTCAGGCAATACACCAGACTTATATATGTCATTAAACTCTTCAAAATGAATATCTATGCCCAGATCTTCTGGGGTTTGTATCATTTCCACTGAAATTCCATCAGGTCCGGTGGCTTTACCTTATTTCACTGTTTTCATTGCTTTCGTCATTTCTTCTTTGGTAATAGGTGGGCCAGAATTAGGGTGGTTCATATATGGGGGTTCCCCTCTATTATCTCAAAAAGCTGCTCTATATACTGAATCCACCTCTCACATACTTTATCTGGATCTGTTAGGATGGATCCGTCTGCTGATCCTATTCTTCATGCAGAGGAGGTTTTCGTAATTCCAGTAAATTTTCTAGTGCATTTCTTTGCTGTTGTTAATATGGCCTTCAACATAATTTCATTTTTTGAGTCAGCCATTCTCCCTTTGCAATATTGCACAATTCTCTGGTCTGTGACATTGATTCTGTGTCCAAAAAGTGACGATAGACACAAGAGTGTCTGGCCATGTGAGACTGACGTTGATTCTATGTCCGTAGAGTAACGATAGGCACAGCAGTGTCTGGCCATATGAGACTAACATTGATTCTGTGCCCATGAAGTGACGATAGACACAGGAGTGTCTAGACATACGAGACTGAAATTGATTCTATGTCCATAAAGTGACATTAGGCACAGGAGAGTATGGACCTACAGAAAATGATATTGACTGTCTGTACATAAAGTCACTTTAGACAGTGGAGTGCCTAGAACTGTCAGGAAATGTTAAACTGTAAGTGGGTGGGATGTGAAGGGTGGGTTAGTGAGTAGAGGTGTTGATCAGGCTTACTGCTTGGTGTAAATAACTGTTTTGATCCCGATTGTCGTGCCGTGGGTGTTACAGATCCACAATTCCTTTAAGGTAGCACCAGAGTTGTAAAGAGAGTTTAGGACATATTTTCCATTATAACAGGCTATTGCGAAGAGGGGCCGGGATATTAATGCTAATGTTGTAAAAGACGCCGAGAATCCAAAAAAAAAAACAAAACAGAATTGAGTGCAGTTCTGGCAAGCTACTTGGAGGAAAGATGTCGATAAGCGTGAAAGAGTGTAGGGAAAATTACACGGACATTGCTAGTGTTTCAGGAAATAATTATAGTGATAGGTTGAACAGGTTAGAACTCGATTACCTGGAATACAGGGGAATGACGGGGTATCCTAGCAGGATTACAACTTTTTTTATGCCATTTGCCACTACAGTTAAAGGAAGGATCCAGGACCCTGGGTCGGGAAGCCAAGCTAGGGATATAGAAATCTGTGATGGTATAAATAGCGTGAATGCAGTTAGTCATTTCCCCAACAGATTGGGTAAAATCATGGATTTAAGGTTAAAAGTGACACATTTAAGTGTAATCTGAGGGAGAACTACTTCACTCAGTGGGTGGTGAGAATGCGGACCAAGTTCCCAGCAGATGTAAGAGATGAAGGTCCGATTGTGGTATTTCAGAGGTGTTTGGGGAGGTACATGGATGAGGGAGGTATAGAGGCTGTGGTCTGGGTGCAGGGGGATGGAACCACACCAGACATGGCACTGACTGGATGGACTTTAACAACCCTGTGTCTGTGCTGTAAGGGCTCTGTGAATCTCAATTGAAACGTCTACACATAATCGACATTTATTGTAGACAGGTCATAGAAAACATAGAAAATAGGTGCAGGAGTAGGCCATTCGGCCCTTCGAGCCTGCACCGCCATTCAGTATGATCATGGCTGATCATCCAACTCAGAACCCTGTACCTGCTTTCCCTGCATACTCCCTGATCCTTTTAGCCACAAGGGCCATATTTAACTTATATTACATTTAACTTATAGGTCGTATCCAGCACTGCGATTTATTTTGGACCAGCGTCAGCACTGCTGAGAGCTCTGTAGAGCTGGAACCACCATGAAATTTACGGAATGCACCTCGAAGGGGTAAAAACAACCAGTGAAATTTTAGTATCACCATTACAAAATGGCTGAATGTTCAGTTTAATTTTGTCGCAATGAAACTGAGAACGTGTCACACCGAGTTTGTTATTTCCACGCTCGGTTATCTTTGCGAGTCACTTCCTCCGTCACCAGGGCAACCGCTCACCAGAGCTGCAGAGAGTGTTGAACGTGTTTATCGCTCTCTGGTTGCTGACTCTCAGCGGAGAGAGAGTGGCCTCAGATACGAGGATGCTTTCAGCATTTGCTGATGATACTAATCTGGGTGGCAGTGTGACATGTGATGAGGATGTTAGGAGAATTCAGGGTGACTTGGATAGACTGGGTGTGTGGGCATATACTTGACAGATGACGTTTAATGTGAATAAGTGTGAGGTTATCCACTTTGGGAGTAAGAACAGGAAGACAGATTATTATCTGAAGTGTGTAAAGTTAGGTAAGGGAGAAATATACAAAGAGATCTAGGAGTCCATGTTCATCAGTCACTGAAGGTGAATGAGCAAGTGCAGCAGGCAGTGAAGAAGGCTAATGAAATGTTGGCCTTTATTACAACGGGATTTGCGTACAAGAGCAAGGAAATCCTTTTGCATTTGTTCAGGGCCCTGGTGAGACCACACCTGGAGTATTGTCTACAGTTTTGGTCTCCAGGGTTAAGGAAGGACATCCTGGCTCTGGAGGAAGGCAATGTAGATTCACAAGGTTAATTCCTGGGATGTCCGGACTGTCTTACGCAGGGAGGTTAGAGAGACTGGGCTTGTATACGCTGGAATTACTGAGATTTAGAGGGGATCTGATTGCAACAAATAAGATTATTAAGGGATTGGACAAGATAGAGGCAGGAAATATGTTCCAGATGCTGGGAGAGTACAGTACAAGAGGGCATGGTTTGAGCATAAGGGGTAGGTCATTTAGGAAATTCGTTCCTTAACTCTAAGGAAAAACTTCTTCTCCCGGAGAGTTGTGGGGGTCTGGAATGCACTGCCTCGGAAGGTAGTGGAGGCCAATTCTCTGGATGCTTTCAAGAAGGAGCTAGATAGTTATCATATGGATAGGGGAATCAAGGGTTATGGGGACAAGGCAGGTACCGGGTATTGATAGTTAATGATCAGCCATGATCTCTAAATGGCGGTGTAGGCTCAAAGAACCGATTGGTCTACTTCTGCCCCATTGTCTATTTACTGTTCGGGATGGAATGAAGATGATTGTAGGGATTGCATCTATGCAATTCTGTTCTGGGTGTCACACATCTTGCAGTCAGTCAATCGTTTCTGCATCAAAAGAACAAAATGAAATCTCCTGCACTGAGTTTCCAGTGCTATATTTTCAATTTCATATTTAAAACATTTTCTTCCTGTTACCCGACGGGGAAAATGGCTACTAATTGACCTGGGCTACTCCGCACTCAATAAAATAATGAACAACTGTGTTCAATGAAACTGTGGGAACAAGCTAAAATGTATCAGCACCCTCTTTGTGGTCCAAGGCCCATGTTTTAGAGCAAATCCCCGTCTAGAAAAAGGATCATCAGGCTCCAGTTCTGTCACGGGTTGGTGTGGGAGTGTAAGTTTTATGAACTGGGATTAGCTGAGACGCTGCCGCATATTACCGGCAGCAAAGAGCCCTGGGAGAGTTGGTGCTTCAGATACAATCTTGGGATGTGGTTTCCAGGAATATGGGACTGGCAGTGTTTGGGCTTCGGTCCACGTTGGTGCTTTTTCAGATGCGGCTGAATGTTCCTCCTTCCGCAATGAAGCAGACGTCTCAGGTGGCTGGATATTGCTAGCGCGAATCTCTCAGAGTGAGATGTGGAAAAGATGTGCGGGCTGTGACCCTCTGAGGTTGGATCCTGGGACACCACCCATGTCTAAATCAGATAAAGTGAATCAGGGAATCAAGTTGTCAGGGTTTATGAGAAGTTGAGCGAGTATTTCTGTTCTGTGCTCAGATGTTTGGTTCTGAAGTCTCTTTGGAAGCAAAGCAGAGAATGAGTTCCCATTCCATCCCTCACAGAGAGAGGCTGTGATTAAATTTGCACCAGTAGACATAGACCGGTGTTTCAGAAATCAATTCACGTTTTGAAGTTCCCCCTCATTCTCACCTGTCTATCTGCCAGTGGGAGCCAAACAGAAACTCAAGATGCTGAAGATGGAACAGAACATGGAACAGTACATCACAGGAACAGGCCCTTCGGCCACAATGGTGTGCCAGACCAGCTGAAAAATAAATCAACCCCCGCCCCCGTAAAATCTAGGGTTGTTGCGGGTGGGGTGAAGTTGGGGCGGCAGAGATTATTTACACCAACTGAATAACAACAAGCCTGGATACATTGGGAATGGAGAGTATGTCTGGATTAGACGGAGAGTCTGGGATCTGAGAGTGCTGCCTCAGGATAAAGAAACTTCACTTTAAAACTGAGATGAGAGACATTACTTCAGCCAAAGGTTGTTTGATCTGAGGAATTTGTCACCACAAACAGTGGTGGAGGCTATCTTTGGGTATATTCATGTTCTGGATTGCTAAATAGGTTGAGAATTATAGCAGGAAGCAGGAATACGGTGTTGGAAAGTAATCCTCCATGATTGATTATGGAGCAGACTAAAATGACTTTATCACATAATTCTCCTGTTATAAATTATGACTTGTATCTTATACTATGACTGAATGATGACTTCCTTGTATTCCATCAAAAGCAAGAGAAAATCTTCAGATGCTGGAAATCCAAGCAACAGCCACAAAATGCTGGAGGAACTAAGCAACTGGAAGAGAGGAGCGTTGACATCCAGATGCTGCCTGGCCTGATGAGTTCCTCCAGCATTTTGTCTGTGTTCCTTTGTATCCCATATCAGGTTTTGTAAAGTTTGAGGGACAGTTACAGATTTCTTCACTCGGATCATGACATATGCGTTCAAAATTTAAATGCCAGGTTAACGCTTTGTTCTCGTTTGTTTTAGTAACATAATTCATTACTTCTTTCGTTGAAGTTAGACCTGTGGTGAGAGATTTATTGGAAGAGACGCCCACAACTGGAAGCAAACCACAACTGAAAACGAGGGAACAGCAACAAGTGAACCAGCCCGAGGACGGAGATCATCAATACGACAGAACCCTTCTGACTCGGAGTTTCCATTAATTCAGTCAGGAGAAAGTTTGGTGAGTCTCATTTACCCAAACACTGCTCCTTGAGACATTACATTTCTGTACCAAGGAAGATAGGAAATAGCTGGAGTGAGACTGAATAAATGTAGAAGTGCCAGTTGCAGTCATTCCAGATCTACTGAAGTGCTGTCAGTATAAGTTCTGCATAATAATTATATTATGCATGTGAAAAGAAACATTACATTGATTAAGTACATACATCGAGATTTGTGTGTTAATGTTGTATCCCAGCAGGTTGCAGATCGACCATGACACAATCGGTGAGCTGGTCCGCACGGTACGGGACCGAGGGATGCGCTCCCCGCTCCCTGTTACTGACTCGACAGTCTCCCCATCTACCGCGCGCAACAGCTCACCGCGCCGCCCACTGCCCACGCGCGCCCTCTCGCGGAAATTCGTCACCCTCGGTCTGACGTTGAGAAGATTTAAGCATGCTGCGCGTGCCCGGTATCTCTCGTGAAGTGACGTGACATTTACTTGTCTCTCATTGGTGACACCAAATACCAATTTAGTATACCAACCAATGGAGATATGGGCTTCGTTATTAATGAGTTTCCTTAACAATCAGTTGGCGGAGCTGTAAGGGCGACGGATTGAAGTGGGAGTTCAGGGGGTTTATCTCCTCAGAATGAGCAAGGATGGAGAATTCTTCAGCATATTTTTAGTGGACACCGATAAAGTGTTGCCTGCAAGTGCGGAGACGGAGTGATTTTGACAGCAAGTCAGGATCTTACTATCTGACATGGTGGGCTGGAGGGAACCGGTGGCTGCCTTTTGTTTGAGGTGTCTGGGTTTAAACAACGGAGTAAATAGACCCACCTTGGACCAGCAGGCTGTCCCAGTGGGTGTTGTGTGGTCAGATGCTTGGAGTATGGTTGCTCCCTGTCTGCAGGAGGGACAAAATGCAACATTTTCAAGTCTGTTATTGACTGAAAACATGTATATTCATTCTTGTTTTTTGTTCATGATACAATCATTGTCCAATTTATTTTCAAGTTTAATAGTCATTCAAAACATACATGAAAACACATGAACACAGCCAAATACAACAGCGTTACTGCACACTAAGCCTCCTTACTAGAAACTGCCTCTCTAAGATACCCCAAGGGCATAGGCATTTCCTGAATAATATTATCTATCCATTGTAGCTGCTGTCATCCTCTCCTTCTTTTGCCTTCTGTTTTACCGAACATGAGAGTCGTCTCCAAAGAATCCTGTCCCCTCATGATGTGGTCAAAATAATTGAGCTTTTCAAGCTTCCCAGTGAGCAGTCTGGCGTATTTCTCCAAGTATTGACTTGTTCGATTTTCTTGCTGTCCAACGAACACTTTCCCCCAACATCCAAGTTCAGAGGCGTTGATTATTTTGTATTCAGCCTTTCTAATAGTCCAGCTCTCACAGCCTTACACCACAACTGGAAATACTATATACTTGACTCTACGGTCCTTCGCAGACAATGTTATGTCTCTGCGCTTCAGTATTTTATCTAAATTTGCCATTGCTACCCTCCCCAGAAGTAAGCGCCGTTTAATACGCTGCATTTACCATCATTTTCAATCTTTCTTTATTGATTAAAAAATGTATATGAATAGATACAAATCAGCAGTGAAGTTCTATCAAATACATAATAGAATAAATGTACAAAATAGAAAATGATATACACTGTCAAAATCATGTGTAATATAATATTAGGCTATTATATATAAACAGAGAACCACAACTCCTCTTGACAATTCATACAAAAAAAGACTGGAAATGTTCTATGTATAGGAGAGAAAAAAAACACTAAACTAACCTAAAACAAAAAAAAGGGGGGGGGGGGACGAGGCAGTCCACTTGAGGACAAGATTACAAAAAAAGAAAAAAACGTCCTTCTGTTCAAATCTGAAACTTCACGGAGAGAGAAAGAAAAGAAAGAAAACAACAAAAAAAAAGTAAAGAACTTAGATCTTATGAAAATATTGAATAAAAGGTGGCCAGCTTTGTTCAAATTTGAAAGATGTATCGAACGTCCGAGTTCTAATTCTCACCAGGTTTAAACAAAACATAATAGAGGAGAGCCAGAAAAAAGCAGTAGGTGGATTAAGATCCTTCCAATGCAACAAAGTAGCTCTCCTACCCAATAAATTTGAAAAGGCTATCACCGTTACCATCTATAGAAATCTTTGAACAACGGAAGAAAAACCGTCTCTGCTTCCACTTCCTTTCCATTTATTACCACAGAGTTAATAGGACTGGCTGGTTTTCTTAATATTGAGCAAGAAGCCAGCTTTCAACTTTCTTCTTTCATTTTCATTAGAAGCTTCTTCAGATCCTCCTCACTTTCAGCCATTAGAATAGAATCACATGCATATCTGAATTTATTAATATTCTGTCTGGTAATTTTGACTGCAACATTTTGAGTCCTCTGGACCAGCATTCCTCATATGCTCAGCATATAGATTAAATAAGCAGGGTGACAATATGCAGCCTGGTCATACTCCTTTCCAAATCTTGAACCAGTTTTTGTTCTGTGTCTGGCAACTGTTGCTTCTTGATCTTTGTACAAGTTTCTCATAAGGCAGAACAGATGTCCCGGTATTCCCATTTCTTTAAGGATTTGCCATAGTTTATTATGGACCACACTGCTGAAGGCTTTCGAGTAGTCAATAAAACAGATAAATACTTTTCTGAAATTCTCGCGATTTCTCCATTATCCAGCATAGGTTAGCAATTTGGTCTCTGGTGCCTCTGTCTCTTCTAAAAGCAGCTTCTATCTGGCAGTTCGTGTTCCATATATTGCTCGGGTCTTGCTTGCACAATCTTTAGCTTTACCTTTCTAGCACGTGAAAAAATTCGGTAATTTGAACAATACTTTACATTTCCGTTCTTGGGTATTGGGATAAAAACGGATCTTAATCCAGCCTAAAAGTCATTGTTGTTTATATTTTTCCAGATCTGCTGGAAAATTGCATGCAACACTTTTACAGCATCACCTTTTAGAATTTTCAACAATTTTACTGAAATCCTATCACATCCTGCAGCCTTATTATTGGCAATGTTTTCTATCACCCATTCGACTTCACTTTCCAGAATGTCCGGCACCAGATCGGTGAGGGAGTCATTGCAGGTGTCTTCGCTGTTGGATCTTTCTACAATTCTTCTGTGTGTTCCTGGCAACTCCCTTTGATGTCCTTTGCTTCTGTAAGGTCCTTCCCTTCTTTGTCATTTCCTATGACATTTTACATGAAATGTTCCTTTGATTTCTCTAATCTTCTGCAACAGATGTCTTTTTTTTTACAATTCTGTTGGCTTCTTCAGCTTCAGTGCATTGCTCCTTTAAGTAAGTTTCCTTATATTTCCTTGCTATCTTTTTGAACTTTGTGTTTAGTTGGAGGTCTTTGTACCGATTTCCATTTACTCCATGGAATGTCGGAGATGAGCAGTGACCTTACATAAGTGTTTTATATTTGAAGGACAGAGTAACTGAATCATACTTTTTTATTTGTGTAATTCAGGTCATTGCCAGCAGGTGGGGCGTGCTTCCACCCGGACGTCAGACAAACAGACGATAATCAACCAACGTCAGTCAGAGTCAGAATGGACACGGGTATGTTCACTGGGCTCTTTCTCATTAAAACTCTGTCATCATGGTACACGTGTAATCAAATAATAATTCAGAGGGATAAACTTGGGAGATAAAGGGGCAGAGAGAAGGTACCATCAAACGGAGTCATTGTTCCAACTGGTAAAGAGTCCATGAGCATTGGAACAATTCACCAGGTCCAGCGCAGGGACCTAACGAGGGGAATGATCGAATCGCTCCCCTCACCACACAAATCTTCACCTGAGTGAAAGGAGAAGGAGCCCCTAAATAAGGTGGGAGTGGGTAACACTCAGACAGGAATACAACAGCGGGCAATGTAACAGTCGAGGGAACAGATAGAATTTCCGTCAGCATTTGGTACACTCTGATGTGGGAAATGCCTCCGACAGCCATTGAGAGAAACAAATGTTGTTTTCTGTTTGGAAGGGCAATGGTGAATTCTCCCCAGATTAACGGGTTGTTGTACAATGGAGGTGAGGGGAGTTCCCGGTGTCTGTTTTCTGTGGCCGAGTTAAAGAACGTTATATTGAGGGAGGATGGGCTGGGTGCAGGAGACAGTGAACAAGAGAAATTGTACACAGGGAATCTGGGGCGGGGGGGGGGAGCTACTGAAGCAATGAAATGTCCTTGGCGAATAGAATTAAAGTAAAACAAAATAATAAGTGGAGAGGGCATCGTACAAAATGCTGGAGGAACTCAGCAGGTCAGGAAGCACCTATAGTGAAAAAAATAACCTTCAACGTTTCGGGCTGAGGATCTGTAAGTTGATTTCAAAGTCGTCTTGGGTACATAAAATGGAGTCAGCACGAGAGGAGCGTTGTTCTGGCTGAAGGTCTGTGACCAGTCGTGTTCGCAAGGATCACTGTTTCGCCATGCGTCTTGTGTGTGAATCAAATAGGTTAATCGTATGATATACTGGGTGGACTTATTCGTTGATTTACAGAGTTGGAGGAGTTGAATAAATTTGGGACTGTTGTCAAAGTGTTCGGCATCCAGTTAGAAATAGGAACAGAGAGTCACCAAGTACAGATAATTCAGGCAAATGTGAGAAGTTGCATTTTGAGAGGTCAAATTCGCGCGCAATGTGCACGGTGAATGTTGGGACTGATAATAAGATTGATGTACTGTCGGGTCTTGTGATGGATGTGCCCAGCTCCCTGAAGGTGGCAACACAATTGGTAGTGTGCTAACGATCAGTTGAGGTATTTGTTAAAGTTAGACTGTAACTGGATACGCATTGGTTAAGAGACAATTTCAGTATTGTGCACAAATCGAGAATGATGTGGAGGGTCTGTAGAGGGTGCAGACGAGTTTCACCACAAAAACCTGAGGTAACAGGTCTGTTTAGATGGTAAAGTTTAAAGGGGATTTACGATGCAGGTTTTCTACAGAGAGTGATCGGTGTCTGGAATGAGCTGCCGAGGGAGGGACTGGAAACAGATATTCAGCAGCGTCTGAGAGGCATTTGAACTCATGAGTAGGCCGGGAACGGGGGACATTGACCGTGTTCCTGAAAATGGGATTGGTTTAAAATGGCATCGTGTCCGCATACGCATGGTACATCTACTATTTTATGTTCTATGACCGACTACAGATCTGAACTCCGCCATCTCCGCCTTCCTGTCAAATTGTGACGATCACCAACTGTTTCGGTTGACGAGATTCTACATGGAGCGACTGGAGCAGGCGATTGAGGAGGGCGTGGAGGGAGTCAGCTTCATGTTAATGGGCAAGGATCACTTCACCGGGCAGGAGTATCACGTAAGTGGAAGGGACATACACTGAGTGTATATTCTACTGAATCTATCACATACCGACAGAACCGGTGTAACGACACCTCTGGGCTGTAAAAATCCTGTAATGCTTGAGGTCAACATCAAGAAAAGAGTCTTCATCTGCGAAAAAACTCTGAACTTTTATTAACCAACACAATCCTCTCTCCAGTTTTCTGATCACATTCATTTATAGACAGATTAGGATACAGGCAATGATTGACTGGTGAATTTAGTGATGTGACACTTGACGGACATTGCAAGTGGACAGATAACCACTCTACACCACTCATCACATCATGTTCCCAATGTTCGACCTTAATGGCCACTGACCAGTCTGCGTTCTCCTGATGACCCACGGGTTTCCCACAAATCAAATATATAGTGACTTATTTCTCAGCTCATTCTCGGTCTACCTTCAACCCCATCGTCAGTTCAACACTGACTGTCGTCTCTCATTTGAACTGCTGACCCTTTTTTTTTATCAATATCCCAACATGCCTCATGGTTCTGTTACCTTCTGTTCCTTGTGACTTCCAATTTGAGTTTGTAATTACCATAGCATATACTGTTAACATGGGAAGTGCAACATTAGTGCCACTGAAAATATTCCAAACATCTACAGCTAACATAGAATTACAAGGAAACAGCTTTCCAATGGTCCACGTGCTACTGGAGTGCGTTCACCCATTACCACCCAGAATGAATATTAGTGAAGAGCCAGACACCATACTGAACATGACATTCCACGTGAGGCAGCTGACAATTTCAGTCCAAACTTCTTACTCAACATTACCACCGGTCGCCTTTGGTCTGTCACACATACACAATAGTCCTGAGTTTGCTGGCTGCTCCTCACTGCCAGTTCCCAGCTGTTGGCTGGCACTGGAACCCCTCATGGAGCCTGGCAGTGAAGGGTGAAGCTGCTGCGGTTCACCAAGGATTACCCTGGCAAAAATCAACAGTGGCCCGGCCATAGTTTCACCTAGTCATAGTCATCAAACACTACAGTACAGCAACAGGCTCTTCTGCCCACCTAGTCCACACCGACGTATTATCTGCTTAGTCCCATTGATCTGAACCCGGACTGGAGACATCCAAAACTCCCCCATTGAATGAACTTATCCAAACTGATCTTAAATAATCAACTCGAATGTACATCGACTAATTAAGATGACAGCACGCTCCGCGCTCTTCAGCAACCTCTGAGTGAACAGGTTCCCCTTCACTTTGCCTTTCACCTGCCATCATTACCCTATGATCTCCAATTCCAGTCTCACTCAACCTCAGTAATAAATGCATTTTCGCAATAACTCTCTGTATACCTTTTATAAACTTGTATATCTCTTTCACATCTCTCATGGTCCTCCGACACTCTATGGAATAATGTCCTAGCCTATTCACACTTCCTCTATATCTCAGATCCTCAACACCTGGTAACAAACTGTATTTAATTCAGCATTCGTTCAATCTTATTGATATCCTTTCAGGAGGTAGATGTACACATTGCTTCAATTTAGCCTCTGAAACATCAACTTCGACATAATATCCCAACGTCTGTATTCAATATTTTGATTTATGAAGCCCCATGTCCAAAAAGCTTTACAACGCCATCTAACTTCGATAATACTTTCAAGAAATTTTGGATCTGTATCACTTTGCAGTATCTCATCACACTTCCTACTCTTGTCATTGGTACCAACGTGGACCAAGACCTGCTCATCCTGCCCTTAAGGAAGTTTCAGAGTCGATACGAGGTATCACTGACCTTGGTAACACACTATCCAAAAATCCTGTTCTCGTAAACAGAATCTCCAGTCTATTCTCCTGATCATTGTATTCCCCGTCAGTGCATCTCAGCACTTCTCATCCCTTCCGAGTCACAAAGCCAAACTCAGAGCCAGAGGCATAATCACCGTGGCTTTCCTCTGCTAGGCCATACCCCAAAACAGAAAGCCGTATCCCTGTTACAAAGAGTTTCCTGTAGTGGCTGCCTGTTCCCTTCCCCCTCCTGACAGTCACCCAGTTCCCTGTGTTCCGGGCCTTGTGTACAGCTCCCTCCCTGTATAGCCTGAGTCAATCTCTCAGCCTCCGGAATGATCCTGAGTTCACCCAGCTCCAGCTCCGATTCCTCAGCACAGTCTGTATTAAGCTGCAGCTGGATGAAATTCCTGAAGGTGTAGTTATCGGGGACGCTGAACGTCTCCCTGTCTTGCCGCATCCTGTAGGAAGAGCATCCCACTATCCTGCCTGGCTTTCCCACTGTTCTAACCATGAAAAAGAGAAGGGAAATATTACCCAAGATCAACCCAAGCCTCCGCCTCTCCTCAATGAACCCTCTCTGACACAAAGCATCAATAACCTACTCTATCTCTGGCTCACTCACACTATGACTGCTTTGCTTAAACCTTGCCAAGTGGATAAGTACCCTGCAATCTGTGGCGTTCAGAAAGTCATCATTGGCCATGCTAACTTCTTTTAATTTCTTTTTCCTGCTGCGAACAATTGCTGTCAGTGATTTGCGACGAGCAGAATGTGCTGGGTCTGTCCATGTTCAGGGTAGATTTGAACCCATCCCTCCGTTCCTCAATATATTCCCCATTGTTCATTACAGAGCGTGACTGAGCTCGCGGAGAAGGGAAACCGAGCGGGCGCTTCCAAACAACTCCTGGATCTGGTGATGGAGAGAGGCTCCGGGGCCCGGAAGGTGATGTGGGAATCCTTTGTGAAACTGCACCACCATTTACCGAAGCTGAGCAGAATATTGAATGAAATACGGGAGCGAGGTACGGTGTACAATACACTGTGTGTTACAGATGTAAATGCTGATGAATTTACCGTATTACACAGAACAGACTTCATGCAGGTTAATCTGTTTGAACAGGTGATGGCCAGTTCGCCTACATGGACACTGAGCGGGGTTTCTCTGAAGTGCCCAAGCATCTGAAAGGTAAGCGATGGACTGGAAAGCTCAAAGTCTGTATTTCACACTGAGAGTCTGAATACGTCTCTGTAGAGGCCTGCTTAGAGACTGTCAGAGTCTGGGAGACAGGTTTTTGTTGTTATTTCACTCTGAGAGTCTGAATACGTCTCTTTAGAGGCCTGTTTAGAGACTGTCAGAGTCTGGGAGACAGGTTTTTGTTGTTATTTCACTCTGAGAGTCTGAATACGTCTCTTTAGAGGCCTGCTTAGAGACTGTCAGAGTCTGAGAGACAGGTTTTTGTTGTTATGTCACAGAGAGAGACTGAATACGTCTCTTTAGAGGCCTGTTTAGAGACTGGCAGAGTCTGGGAGACAGGTTTTTGTTGTTATTTCACACTGAGAGTCTGAATACGTCTCTTTAGAGGCCTGTGTAGAGACTGTCAGCGTCTGGGAGACAGGTTTTGTTGCTGTGGCTGGAGGACAGGAAGCAATTTGCATTTGTCACAACACCTTTTCTGTGGGGCCGAGTATCTGGAGATTTGACAAAACTGAAGCCAAACCATTCCAATTGGAACATCCAACTCCAGCAAGGGAAATCTCGCACCACCGATCCAAAGTGGAGCTGAGATTTGTTGTTACTCCTCCATGAGAACATAAGGCATGGGAGCAGAATTAGGCCATTCAGCCCATCAGTCTGCTCCGCCAATCCATCATGGCTGATCCCCGATTCCACACAACACCATACACCTGCCTTCTCGCCATATCCTTTGATGCCCTGACCGATCAGGAACTTCTGTCTTCATTACACCCATGGACTCGGCCTCCACTGCAGTCTGAGCCAGAGCCTTACAGACAGTCATTATTCTCTGGCTCAAAGAGTCCTCCTTACCTGTTGTAAAGGATCGCCCCTCAATTTTGAGGCCCTGGCCCCTAGTTCTGGATGCACCTACCACAGGAAACATACTTTCCACATCCACCCTATCTGGTCCTTTCAACATTCTGCAGGTTTAAAAGAGATTCCCTTGCATTCCTTAAAATTCCAGTGAGTACAGGCCCAAAGTTGCCAAAACACACTTCATATGTTAACCCCTTCATTCCCAGAGTCATCCTCTTGAATCTCCTCGGGACTCTCTCTAATGACCACACATCTTTTCAGAGGTACTGAAAAGCTGTTGACAATACTCCTGTAGTGCAGCCTGACTATACAGTCTTGTAAAGGCTCAGCATTTATATTCGATTCTCTTTTTTGCCGCCTTTACCACAGACTCGACCTTTAAATTAATCTTCTGTGAGTTTTGCTCGAGGCTCCGAGGTCCCTCTGAAGTCGCTCTGCACCTCTGATCCTTGGACCTTCTGCTCATTTAGATAATAGTCCGCTCCTTTCACCAAAATGCATTATCATACATTTCCAACACTGTATTCCATCTGCCACCTCTTTGCCCATTTTTCCAATTTGTCTCAGTCCTGTTGCAATCGCACTACCGACCCCTGCACCAATCTTTGTATCATCCGCAAACTTTGCCACAAATCCATTCATTCCATCATCTAAATCACTGACAAGAACTCTGAAAGTCAGCGGTCCCAATACTGATCCCTGCGGAACACCACCGGTCACTGGCAGCCAACCAGAAAAGGCCCCTTTTATTCCCACTCGCTGCCTGCTGCCTGTCAGCAATTCCGCTACACATACCAGTATCTTTCCTGTGACGCCATAGATTTTTATCTGGTTAAGGAGACTCATGTGTGGCAGCTTATCAAATGCCTTCTGAAAATCCAAGTAAATGGCATCCACTGACTCCTTTGTCCACCCTGCTTCTTACTTCCAGGATGAATTCCAACAGAAACCATGCTAACGTATATTGTCATTAGTCTCCAAGTACCTCGAAACCTCAAACTTAATAGGAGACTCCAACCCTGCCCCAATCACTGAAGTTTGGCTAACTGGCCTATAATTTTCCTTCTTTTCCTTCCTCCCTTTGTAAAGAGTAGAGTGACAATAGCAATCTTCCAGTCCTCCGGGACCATGCCCGAATCAAGTGATTCTTCAAAGATCATGACCAATCCATCCGTCATCCCTTCAGCAACCTCTCTCTCAGATATCTGGGATGTAGTCCATCTGTCCCAGGTGACTTTGCACCTTAAGAGCTTTCAGTATGCCGAGATGTTTTTCCTTTGTGATAGCAACGGCACTCACTCCTACTGCCTGTCACTCGCAGACTGCTAGCGTCCGGAACAGTGAAGGTATATGCAGAGTGCACATTCTCCAGTGTTCCAGCATGGACTCTCACCTCCCTTTTAATCTTTATATAACTGAAAAAAGTGTTTATTATCCTGCTTTATATTATTGGCTTTTCTGTCCTCATATTTCATCTTTTCCCTACTTATAGTTTTTTTAGATGACTATTGTTATCTTGTACGCCCTTTCCTCGGCTTTTATGCAATCCTTAACTTCCATTGTCACCCATGGTTGCCTACACGTGCCACTTTAGAACTTCCTCCGTGGGCCGTATCCATCCTGCAACTTGAGACCTATTCCCAGAAGCTTCAGCCATCTCCGCTAGTATCCTTCTCCAATCTACCTGGGAAAGCTTCTCTCTTGTGCCTCTGTAATTCGCTTTATTCCATTGCGATACTGATACTGTAAGTTATGCTTCTCCCTCTCAAATGGTATTATGAATTCACTCATATTATGATCACTATCTCTTAATGGTTCTTTTACATTAAGCTCCCTCATAAGATCAGGGTTATTACACAACACCCAATCAAAGACAGCCTTTCACTGAGTTGTCTCAAGCACAAGCTGCTCTGAAACGCAATCGCGTGGGAATTCAATATATTCCCTCTCTTGCAATCTGATTCCTGACGTTCGTTTGACTTTCTTATTCCCCGTGCACATTGAAGTCCTTCATTACAACTGCGTCATTGGCTTTAACACACGCCTTTTCCAACTCCCTTTGCAATCTCAACCCCACACATTCGCTATTTTCAGGCCAATATAGGGTCCCTATAAAGCTTTTTTTTTAACTCTTACAGTTTCCTATCTCCACCCACAAAGCTTCAACATTCTCTAACCCTGTGTCACCTCTTTCTACAGATGTGATTCCACCTTGAACCAGCACAGCCACATCACCAACGCCTATGCCTTCCTGCCTGTCCTCTCGATAAGACGTAAATCTTTAAACGTTAAGCTCCCAGCTATGGTCTTCTTTCAGCCATGACTCAGTGATGCCCACGACATCATAATGACCAATCTCTAATTGCGCCAAAAGTTCGTCCACCTTATTCTGAATGTTCCGTGCATTTAAACACAAGGCGTTCAGTCCTGCATCTGTGCCTTTTTGAATGCTGTCTATGCAGTACAATTTAACAGTTTGCTCTCTCTGTATTTGAAAACATTCATTGGCTTGTCCACCCTAACATTCATCTTAAACCCATCATCTACTTGTGAAACTGCTGGTTCATCTACAGCTCTATTGTCCTAGTTCCGGTCCCCCGGCCATTTTAGGGTAAAACACTCCCAACAGCTCCAGTAAATCTGCCCATAAGAGTATTGGTCCTCATCTGATTCACATGCAACCTGTGCCTTTTGTACAGGTCCTACCTGCCCCGGAAGTGGTCCCAATTATCCAGAAATCTGAATTCCTGCTCCCTGCTCCAAATGCTCTGCCACACATTTCTCTGCCACCTCATTCTATTCCTATTGCCACTGTCGGGTGGCAAAGGCAGCAATCCTGAGATCATTACTTTTGAGTTCCTGTTCCTCAGCTTTTTTCCTAACCCCCTGTGTTCTGTTTTCCAGACCTCCTCCCTTTTCTCTTCCTATGTCGTTGTTACCAATGTTTGTTATGACTTCTGACTGCTCAACCTCCCTTCTCAGTATATTGTGAACGTGTCCAGAAACATTTCGGACAATGGCACCTGAGAGGCAAAGTCCCAGCGGTGTCCACAGAATCGCCTGCCTGCCCTCCTGACTTCAGAGTTCCCCATTACCACTGCCATCCTCTTCAGCTTCCTGCTCTTCCGCACATCATCGGGGAGTTGCCTGGGTTCATGTACCAGCTCCTCGGAGAATAAGAGACTGTAGACCAGTGTGGGGTGTGTCACATCGTGACTGGCTCAGCCTGGAAAAGGAAACAGAAATTATGTTCCTTTTCCGTGGCGCAGTACAGACAGCTTAATCCTAAAGGAGTGTCAAGAACATGGGGTCCATTGTGAGAGAAGTAAAAGTCAGTAGAGCAAGTAAATGCCCCCTCACCCCCCACTGTTACCCTCTGCGGGGTTGCACAGTTCAGCAGAAGCTGAGCAGTGAAAGCAGTGAAACCACCCGCTCCACACAACACTCTCCTCTCCAGAATCACGTGTGCACTTGGTGCTCGCTGGAACACCGGGGAATCTGCAAACTACCAACAGAGGGGAGAGTGGAGCCTTTAACAGCGGATCTGAGTCAGATCAGAACTGTTTCTGGGCCGTCGTTCATTTTCAGACACTCTAATCTCTGATCACCCGATTTCACCCAAACAGTGTCTTTAATGAGTATATGTCGGGAGCTCCATGTTCATCAGATCAGGCATTGACAACCTATTTCTGTCCGTCATAAGATGTTCAACAGAAACACAAGGAGACTCTGCGGACAGAGACTGAAAAACTGAGAGTGAACACGATCCTGATGAGGGAGAAGGTGAAGGTTTTCCAGCTGGTTGATCGATACGCTGAGCTCACGGTCATTTCTACTGTTCGAGATCGGAGACTGGTGGAACATGAGCTGCTGGCAAGAGGCAGAGACCACGAGGAGTGGAGAGAAAAAGATCTCCGTGGTAAGCTGGAAAAAATCCGTACTGATCAGTTATTCAAGAAGAGCTTTGTTCAAAAATTGCAAAGATATTTCTTTGGAAACAAATCAGGGATGTCCGCAGCAGTGGCCGGAGTCCCAGGGATCGGGAAAACAACAATGGTACAAAAGATTGTTTACGACTGGGCCACGGGGAAGATATACCAACAATTCCAGTTTGTCTTCAGTTTCAAATTCCGGGATTTAAACACCATTAACTGCAGAATAAACCTGAAGGAACTGATTCTGCATCATTATCCCTACTTTGGGAATATCCTGGGAGAGATCTGGAAACAGACAGAGGGACTGCTGTTCATATTCGACGGATTGGATGAATTCAAGGACAAAATCAACTTTGTTGATGGTCGGAGAGACACAGAATCACAGTGCACAGATCCTGAATTCAAGTGCAAGGTGTCTGATATTGTGTACAGTTTAATCCAGGGCAAGCTGCTCCCAGGGTGTTCAGTGCTGGTGACCACCCGCCCCACTGCGTTACATTTATTGGAAAAGGCGGATATCAGTGTCTGGGCTGAAATCCTGGGATTTGTTGGTGAGGAACGGAAGGAATATTTCATCAGGTATTTTGAAGATCAGACGGAGGCAGAAGCAGTTTTCAAACACGTGAAGGAGAACGAGATCCTGTACACCATGAGCTACAACCCCTCCTACTGCTGGATCCTTGCTCTGGTACTGGGCCCCTTCTTCACACAAAGAGTCAGGGACCCGCAGCGAGTTCCCAAGACCATCACCCAACTGTACTCCTACTATATTTACAACATCCTGAAAAACCATGGCCGTGAGATTGAGAACCCCCGTGATGTGTTACTCAGAGTTGGTCAGATGGCCTTCAGAGGAGTGTCGGAGAAGAAGATTGTGTTTACAGGTGGAGATTTGATCAACTACAATCTGCAGCCTTCCCAGTTTCTGTCCGGGTTCCTGATGGAGCTTTTGGAGAGAGAGGATTCTGCCCAGAGCGTGGTGTACACATTCCCACACCTCACCATCCAAGAGTTTGTAGCTGCAGTCGCACAATTCCTGATCCCAGATGGCAGAGATATCATGAAACTCCTCACTGAAGCCCACTGCGTGAGGGATGGGCGATTTGAGGTATTTCTCCGTTTTGTTGCTGGTCTCTCCAACCCAATGACAGCTCGGGGTCTGGAGGAGTTTCTGGGTCCATTTCCCAATGAAACAACCTGCTGGGTGATTGACTGGGTGAAGGAGGAGGTTAAACGCCGAAGTGGAAACACAAGGAGTGAAGCTGGTAAAAGGAGCCTCCTGAACACATTGCACTATCTGTTTGAGTCTCAGAATCATGGACTGGCTCAGGCCGCACTGGGATCTGTGGAAAGGATTTCACTCAGTGGAATGACACTGACCCCGATTGACTGCGCGGTCCTGTCTCATGTCATCGGACTCTGTGATACAATAAAACAGCTCGACCTGGAGAACTGCCACATTCAGTATGAGGGAATACAGCGGCTGGGACCCGGGTTGCATAAGTGCCAGGAGTTGAGGTAACTTGATTTATCTCTCACTCTGATCTGTGAAACTGTTCCATTGTGTTGTTTCAATGTAAAGGAATTTTGGTAAATTTGTAGTAAATCAGATTGTGAAGAATTGTGACAAATGCCCAGGGGATCAGTCAGTAATTCCCCAAGGACGGGAGGGTTCTGTGGTTCCTTGTGAAGGGATGTTGGAGACTTCATCAGATCAGTGAACAACGGCCATTGGTTGAATGGTAGTAAATCACAGGAATGGCCGTGTTTCTCACTGCCTGTGACACGTCCATTAACAATGTTCCTTCTCACTGTGACTGACACCCAGACCGACATTGACTGCAGCAGGTGGGTCAGAGATTCACAACCCCTTCCCGGTGAGGGACAAGAGACCGTCAGCAGACTGTCCCAGTGAGAAGGAAAGAAATACCATTGTGAGATTGTCCTCCCACTGCCCTTCCCCGTGTGTGACTTTGCTCACTTCCAGATACGCAAAGAGCGAGGGCGCATCTCCTCTGGGCCTCTGTTCAGACCCAACACACACGTACAAAAAATGTCTGCGTCCTCTCGTCTTGTAGGATTATCGTTTACCCTTGGAATCCTCCTGTGGGACTTCTCATCCCAATCTCCCTTCCATTCTTTGGAATCTCGCCCCCATCCCCATTCCTCCCGTGGACTCTCTATTACTCTTTCCTCATCCTCCTGTGGGATGTCTTGTCCACACACCCCACCACCCTTCCTGTGAGATCTCTCTTCCCTATCCCCCTTCCTTTTGTGGGATCTCTCCTCCCCATCCCTCTTCCTCCTGTGGGATCTCTCTTCCCCATCCCCCTTGCTCCTGTGAGATCGCTCTTCCCCATCCCCCTTCCTTCTATGGATTTCTCTTCCCTATCCCTTCCTGCTGTTGGAATTCTCTTCCCCATACCCTTTCCTCCTGTGGGATCTCTCTCCCCCATCGAATTCTTCCTGTCGGATCTCTCTTTGGCATGCCCCATTGTCCTGTGGAATTTCTCTTCCCCGACCCCCTTCCTCCTGTGAGATTTCTCTTCCCAATCCCACATCCTCCTGTGGGAACTCTGTTCCACATCCCTCTTCCTCCTGGCCGATCTCTTAACCCCTTCCCCCTTCATCCTGTTTATTTTCTGTCTATATCCCCCTTCCTCCTGTGGGATCTCTCTTCCCCATGCCTCATCCTCCCGTGGGATCTCTCTTCCACACTCCCATGCCGGCTGTGGGATCTCCCTTCCCCATCCCCCGACCTCCTGTGGGATCTCTTCCCCATCCCCATTCCCCTTTTGCTTGTGGGAACTCTCCTCCCTCCCCATAGAATCATAAAATCATAGAACACTACAGCACAGAAAACAAGCCATTCGGTCCTTCTAGTCTGTACCGAAACCTTATTCCGCTAGTTCCATTGACCTGCTCCCAGTCCATAACCCTCCAGTCCTCTCCCATCCATGTATCTATCCAATTTATTCTTAAAGCTTAAGAGTGAGTCCGTATTTTCCACATCAGATGGCAGCTCGTTCCACACTCTCGCCACCCTCTGAGTGAATTTCCTCCTAATGCTCCCCCTAAACCTTTCTCCTTTCACGCTGAAGCCATGTCTTCTCATATTTATCTCTCCTAATCTATGTGGAAAGAGCCTATTCGCATTTACCCTGTCTATACCCTCATAATATTGTAAACCTCTATCAAATCTCCCCTCATTCTTCTGCACTCCAAGGAATAAAGTCGTAACCTGTTCAATCTTTCCCTGTAACTCAACTCCTGAAGACCTGGCAACATCCTAGTAAATCTTCTCTGCACTTTTTCAAACTTACCGATATCCTTCCTATAGTTAGGTGATCAGAACTGCACACAATACTCCAAATTTTGCCTCACCAATGTCTTATACAACCTCACCATAATATTCCAACTCCTATACTCAGTACTTTGATTTATGAATGACAGGATGCCAAAAGCCTTCTTTACAACCCTGTCTACCTGTGATGCCACTTTCAGGGAATTATGTATCGGAACCCCCAGCTCCCTTTGTTCCTCCGCACTCTTCAGTGCCCTACCATTTATCGTGTATGTCGTACCTTGATTTGTCCTTCCAAAATGGAACACCTCACACTTGTCTGCATTAAATTCCATCTGCCATTTTCTGGCCCATTCTTCCAGTTGGTTCAGATCCCTCTGCAAGCTTTGAAAGCCTTCCTCGCTGTCCACAATGCCTACATCTTAGTGTCATCCGCAAACCTGTTGATACAATTTATCTCATTATCATCTAGATAATTGATACAGACAACAAACAACAATGGTCCCAGCACAGATCCCTGAGACACACCACTAGTCACAGGCCTCCAGTCTGAGAAGCAATCATCCACTACCACTCTCTGTCTTCTCCCACACAGTCAATTCAAATCCAGTTTACAACCTCTCCATGGATACCTTGTGTCTGGACCTTTAGAACTAACCTTTTATGTGGAACTTTGTCAACGGCCTTACAAAAGTCAATGTAGACATCATCCACAGCCTTTCCTTCATATGTATTCTTGGTAACATCCTCGAAAAACACTACAGGATTCATTAAACATGGTCTACCACACACAAAGCCATGCTGACTATCTTTTATCAGCCCTTGGCTGTCCAAATCCTTGTATATCCGATCTCTCAGAACACCTTCCAATAATTTACCTACTACTGATGTCAGGCTCACTGGCCTGTAATGACCTGGTGTACTTTTGGAGCCTTTTTCAAACAACAGAACAACATGAGCTACCCTCCAATCCTCCGGCACCACACCCCTGGCTGAGGACATTTTAAATATTTCTGCCAGGGCCCCTGCAATTTCTACACAAGTCTCTCTCAAGGTCCGAGGGAATATCACGTCAGGCCCGGGGGATTAATCTACCTTTATTCACTGTAAGGCAGCAAGCAGCTCCTCCTCTTTAAACTCTATATGTTCCATGACACTACTGTTTGTTTCCCTTAATTCCATATCCGCTATGCCAGTTTCCTGAGTAAACACTGACGCAAAAAAACTGTTTAAGATCTCCCCCATCTCGTGAGGCTCCACACAGAGACGACCACTCTGAACTTCTAGGGGACCAATTTTGTCCTTTACTATCCTTTTACTCTTAATATACTTGTAGAAACCCTTCGGGTTTACCTTCACATTATCCGCCAAAGCAACCTCATGTCTTCTTTTTGCCTTCCTGATTTCCTTCTTTAGTATTTGCTTACATTTTCTATACTCTTCAAGTACCTCATTTGTTCCTTGTTTCCTATAGCTGCTAAACACCTACTTAAGCAGATCGCCAATATCCCTTGAAAACCAAGGTTCCCTCTGCCTGTTAACTTTGCCTTTAATCCTGGCAGGAACATGCAAACTCTGCACTCTCAAAATTTCACCCTTGAAGGCGTTCCACTTACTGAACACATCCTTGCCAGAAAACAACTTATCCCAATCCACTCTTCCCGGATCTTCTCTCATTTCCACAAAATTGGCCCTTCTCCAATTCAGAACCTTAACTGGCGGACCAGTCCTATCCTCATCCATCATTATCTTGAAACTAATGACATTATGGTCACTGGACCCAAAATGTTCACCGACACATACTTCTGTCACCTGACCTGTCTGGTTACTTAATAGGAGATCAGGTACTGCACCCTCTCTCGTTGATACCTCAATGTATTGATTTAGAAAACTTTCCTGACACATTTGACAAACTCCACGCCATCTAACCCTTTCCCAGAATGGGAGTCCCCGTGAATATGTGGGAAGTTAAAATCCCCTACGATTATGACTTTCTGTTTCTTACATTGGTGTGCTACCTCTCTACAGATTTGCTCCTCGAATTCTCTCTGACTACTGGGCGGTCTATAATACAACCCTATTAGTGTGGTCACATCTTCCCCGTTCCTCAGCTCCACCCATATGGCCTCTGTAGATGAACCCTCCGGGCTGTCCCGTCTACGCACAGCTGTGATATTCCCCTGACTGGTAATGCCACTCCGCCCCCTTTCATCCCTCCCCTCTATCACATCTGAAACAATGGAAACCCGGAACATGAAGCTGCCAGTCCTGACCCTCCTGCAAACCAAGTCTTACTAATAGCAATAATGTCGATATCATCGTGCCAATCCACGATCTAAACTCATCTGCCTTACCTGCAATACTCCTTGCATTGAAATAGATGCACCTGAGAACATTTCTATCACATACAAACCATTGATATCTGTCTATAGAAGCAGTCCTCGCATGACCCTTATCCTCCACCACCTCACTATCTGCTCTAACACTCTGGTTCCCCTCCCCCTGCAACCTTGTTTAAAACCCCCGGAGCAGAACTTGCTAACCTACCGGCCAGGATGTTAGTCCTCCAGTTCCCCTCCAGTTCAGGTGCAAACTGTCCAATTCGAACTGGTCCCACCTCCCCTGGAAGAAAGCCCAATTGTCCAGAAACGTGAACCCCTCCCTCATGCATCATCCCCTCAGCCATGTATTTAGCTGCATTATCTTCCTATTTCTAGCCTCACTAGCACGTGGCACAGGTAGCAATCCTCCTGTGAGATCTCGCTTTCCCATCCCCCTTTCATCCTCTGGGCTCTCTGTTCCCACTCCCCCATCCTTCCAACTGTTGGATCTCTCCTCAGCATCCCCTTTCCTCCAATGGGATCTCTCCTACTCATCCCCCAACCTCCTGTTTGATCTCACTTCCCCACCCACTTCCTCCTGTCTCATCTCTCTTCCCCATGCCCCATCATCCTATGTGATCTCTCTTCCCCATTCCCCTTCCTTCTGTGGGATTTCTCTCCCCCATCCACTTTCACCCTGTGGGATCTCTCATCCCCATCCCCCTTCCTCTGGTGGTATCTCTCTCTCCCATCCCCCTTCCTCCTGTGGGATCTCTTCCCCATTACCCTTCCTCCTGTGGGATCTCTGTTCCCTATCCCCCTTCCTCCTGTGAGATCTCTCATCCCCATCCCCCTTCCTCTGGTGGTATCTCTCTCTCCCATCCCCCTTCCTCCTGTGGGATCTCTTCCCCATTACCCTTCCTCCTGTGGGATCTCTCTCTCCCATCCCGCTTCTTCCTTTGGGATCTCTCTTCCCTATCCCCCTTCCTCCTGTGGGATCTCTCTTCCCAATCTCCCTTCCTCCTGTGGGATCTCTCTTCCCCATCTCCCTTCCTCCTGTGAGATCTCTCTTCCCCATCCCCCTTGCTCCTGTGAGATCGCTCTTCCCCATCCCCCTTCCTCCTGTGGGGTCTGTCTTCCCCAACCCCCTTCCTCCTGTGGGATCTCTCTTCCCCATCCCCCTTCCTCCTGTGGGATCTCTTCCCCAACCCCCTTCCTCCTGTGGGATCTCGCTTCCCCATCCCCCTTCCTCCTTTGGGATCTCTTCCCCCCCGTCCCCCTTCCTCCTGTGGGATCTCTCTTCCCCATCCCCCTTCCTCCTCTGGGATCTCTTCCCCAACCCCCTACCTCCTGTGGGATCTCTCTTCCCCATTCCTTTAGCTTGGGTGGGTCTATTTCGCTGTGTCCCATTGACATTTCTGCATTTCGGTCAGAAACACTTTTCTCTCCATTGGGGAATGGGACAGTATATGTGGGGTTTAGAGGGTCACACCGACAGACGAAATTACCGACATTCGGTAAATACACTGGAGCTGGGCAGTGAGGGACAGTGACAGTGATGGGAACTCCGATCAGTGATTCACTGGACAGTTTAATGTTTCCTGAAATATCCGAGTGACAGAAATTCCCCCAGACCCACAGTTTGAATCAGTTTGTTTATCAATCTGTCTGTTTGTGTTTAGACTTGGGCATAATGACCTGGGAGATTCAGGAGTGAAACTGGTGTCTGCGGCTCTGAGGAACCCGGAGTGTAAAATACAGACACTGTGGTAAGTACCAGACTGTGGGAGATTGTGTTTACAGTCACTGGGTGTCTGACACTGAGAATGAATGTGATCAGTAGACACACAGAAAACATACAGGACAATGCAGGCCCTTCGGCCCACAAAGCCGTGCTGAACATTTTTCTACCTTAGAATTATCTCGGTTTTACCCATAGTGCTCTATATTTCTAAGCTCCATGTAGCCATCCTGGAGTTTAAAGTTTTCGCCTCCAGCAGCCCATTGTTAAAACTATGCCCTCTCGTGCTAGCCATTTCAACCCTGGGGAGAAGACTCTGACTATCTACATGATCAATGCCTCTCATTATCTTGTACACCTCTATCAAATCACCTCTCATACTCCGTCACTCCAAGAGAAAAGGCTGAGTTCACTCAACCTGTTCTCATAAGGCATGCTCCCCAATCCAGGCAACATCCTTGTAAATCTCCTCTGCACCCTGTCTATGGTTTCCACATTTCACATCCTCCTCCTCGGAGATTGCTACCCATTCCTCTTCTACCTGTGGGATCTTTCTTCCACATCCCCCTTCCTCCTGTGGGATCTTTCTTCCCCGTCCCCCCTCCTCCTGTGGGGTCTCTCCTCCCAGTCCCCCTTCCTCCTGTGCGGTCCCTCCTGCCCGTCCCCCTTCCTCCTGTGGGGTCTCTCTTGCCCGTCCCCCTTCCTCCTGTGGGATCTGTCCTCCCCATCCCCCATCCACCTGTGGGATCTCCCCTCCCCGTCCCCCTTCCTCCTGTGGGATCTCTCCTACCCGTCCCCCTTCCTCCTGTGGGGTCCCTCCTGCCCGTCCCCCTTCTTCCTGTGGGGTCTCTCTTGCCAATACCCCTTCCTCCTGGGGGGGTCTCTCCTCCCCGTCCCCCTTCCTCCTTTGGGGTCTCTCCTCCCCGTCCCCCTTCCTCCTGTGGGGTCTCTCCTCCCCGACCCCCTTCCGCCTGTGGGGTCTCTCCTCCCCGTCCCCCTTCCTCCAGTGGGGTCTCTCGGCCCCGTCCCCCTTCCTACTGTGGGGTCTCTCCTCCCCGTCACCCTTCCTCCTGTGGGGTCTCTCCTCCCCGTCCCCCTTCCTCCTGTGGGGTCTCTCCTCCCCGTCCCCCTTCCTCCTCTGGGATCTCCCCTCCCCGTCCCCCTTCCTCCTGTGGGGTCTCTCCTCCCCGTCCCCCTTCCTCCTGTGGGGTCTCTCCTCCCCGTCCCCCTTCCTCCAGTGGGGTCTCTCGGCCCCGTCCCCCTTCCTCCTCTGGGATATCTCCTCCCCGTCCCCTTCCTCCTGTGGGATCTCCCCTCCCCGTCCCCCTTCCTCCTGTGGGATCTCTCCTCACCATCCCCCTTCCTCCTGTGGGGTCTATCCTCCCCGACCCCCTTCCGCCTGTGGGGTCTCTCGGCCCTTTCCTCCTTCCTCCTGTGGGATCTCGTCCCCTTCCTCCTTCCTCCTGTGGGATCTCTCCTCCCCGTCCCCCTTCCTCCTGTGGGGTCTCTCCTCCCCGTCCCCCTTCCTCCTGTGGGGTCTCTCCTCCCCGTCCCCCTTCCTCCTGTGGGGTCTCTCGGCCCCGTCCCCCTTCCTCCTGAGGGGTCTCTCCTCCCCGTCCCCCTTCCTCCTGTGTGGTCTCTCCTCCCCGTCCCCCTTCCTCCTGTGGGATCTCTGCTCCCCGTCCCCCTTCCTCCTGTGGGATCTCTGCTCCCCGTCCCCCTTCCTCCTGTGGGGTCTCTGCTCCCCGTCCCCCTTCCTCCTGTGGGGTCACTGCTCCCCGTCCCCCTGACTCCTGTAGGATCTCTCCTCCCCGTCCCTCTGACTCCTGTGGGATCTCTGCTCCCCGTCCCCCTTCCTCCTGTGGGATCTCGTCCCCGTCCACCTTCCCCCTGTGGGATCTCTCGGCCCCGTCCACCTTCCTCCTGTGGGATCTCTCCTCCCCGTCCCCCTTCCTCCTGTGGGGTCTCTCGGCCCCGTACCCCTTCCTCCTGTGGGATCTCTCCTCCCCGTCCCACTTCCTCCTGTGGGGTCTCTCCTCCCCGACCCCCTTCCGCCTGTGGGGTCTCTCGGCCACTCCCCCTTCCTCCTGTGGGGTCTCGTACCCTTCCTCCTTCCTCCTGTGGGGTCTATCCTCCCCGTCACCCTTCCTCCTGTGGGGTCTCCCCTCCCCGTCCCCCTTCCTCCTGTGGGGTCTCCCCTCCACGTCCCCCTTCCTCCTGTGGGATCTCTCCTGCCCGTCCCCCTTCCTCCTGTGGGGACTCTCCTGCCCGTCCCCCTTCCTCCTGTGGGGTCTCTCCTGCCCATCCCCCTTCCTCCTGTGGGGTCTCTCCTGCCCGTCCCCCTTCCTCCTGTGGGGTCTCTCCTCCCCATCCCCATTCCACCTGTGGGGTCTCTCCTCCCCGTCCCCCTTCCTCCTGTGGTGTCTCTCCTCCCCGTCCCCCTTCCGCCTGTGGGGACTCTCCTCCCCGTCCCCCTTCCTCCTGTGGGGTCTCTCCTCCCCGTCCCCCTTCCTCCTGTGGGGTCTCTCCTCCCCGTCCCCTTTCCTCCTGTGGGGTCTCTCCTCCCCGACCCCCTTCCGCCTGTGGGGTCTCTCGGCCCCGTCCTCCTTCCTCCTCTGGGATCTCGTCCCCTTCCCCCTTCCTCCTGTAGGATCTCGTCCCCTTCCCCCTTCCTCCAGTGGGATATCTCCTCCCCGTCCCCCTTCCTCCTGTGGGATATCTCCTCCACGTCCCTCTTCCTCCTGTGGGGCCTCTCGGCCCCGTCCCCCTTCCTCCTGTGGGGTCTCTCCTCCCCGTCCCCCTTCCTCCTTTGGGGTCTCTCCTCCCTGTCCCCCTTCCTCCTGTGGGGTCTCTCCTCCACGTCCCCCTTCCCCCTGTGGGATCCCCGTGCCCCTACCCCCTGTGGGATCTCCCCTCCCCGTCCCACTACCCCCTGTGGGGTCTCTCCTCCCCGTCCCCCTTCCCCCTGTGGGGTCTCTCCTCCCCGTCCCCCTTCGGGGTCTCTCGTCCCCATCCCCCTTCCCCCTGTAGGATCTCTCCCCCCGTCCCCCTTCCCCCTGTGGGATCTCTCCCCCCCGTCCCCCTTCCCCCTGTGGGATCTCTCCCCCCCGTCCCCCTTCCCCCTGTGGGATCTCTCGGCCCCATTCACCTTCCTCCTGTGGGATCTCTTCTCCCCGTCCCCCTTCCGCCTGTGGGGTCTCTCGGCCCCGTCCCCCTTCCTCCTGTGGGATCTCGTCCCCTTCCCCCTTCCTCCTGTGGGATCTCGTCCCCTTCCCCCTTCCTCCAGTGGGATATCTCCTCCCCGTCCCCCTTCCTCTTGTGGGATATCTCCTCCCCGTCCCTCTTCCTCCTGTGGGGTCTCTCGGCCCCGTCCCCCTTCCTCCTGTGGGGTCTATCCTCCCAGTCCTCCTTCCTCCTGTGGGGTCTCTCCTCCACGTCCCCCTTCCTCCTTTGGGTATATCCTCCACGTCCCCCTTCCTCCTGTGGGATATCTCCTCCCCGTCTGCCTTCCCCCTTTGGGGTCTCTCGGCCCCGTCCCCCTTCCTCCTGTGGGGTCTCTCGTCCCCGTCCCCCTTCCTCCTGTGGGATCTCCCCTCCCTGTCCCCCTTCCTCCTGTGGGATCTCCTCCCCGTCCCCCTTCTTCCTGTGGGATCTCTCCTCCCCGTCCCCCTTCCTCCTGTGGGGTATCAATTGCCCATCCCCCTTCCTCCTGTGGGATCTCCCCTCCCCGTCCCCCTTCCTCCTGTAGGTTCTCCCCTCCCCGTCCCCCTTCCTCCTGTGGGATCTCCCCTCCCCGTCCCCCTTCCCCCTGTGGGATCTCCCCTCCCCGTCCCACTACCCCCTGTGGGGTCTCTCCTCCCCGTCCCCCTTCCCCCTTTGGGGTCTCTCCTCCCCGTCGCCTTTCCCGTGTGGGGTATCTCCTCCCCGTCCCCCTTCCCCCTGTGGGGTCTCTCGTCCCCGTCCCCCTTCCCCCTGTGGGGTCTCTCCCACCGTCCCCCTTCCCCCTGTGGGATCTCTCGGCCCCGTCCACCTTCCTCCTGTGGGATCTCTCCTCCCCGTCCCCCTTCCTCCTGTGGGATCTCGTCCCCTTCCCCCTTCCTCCTGTGGGATCTCGTCCCCTTCCCACTTCCTCCAGTGGGATATCTCCACCCCGTCCCCCTTCCTCCAGTGGGATATCTCCTCCCCGTCCCTCTTCCTGCTGTGGGGTCTCTCGGCCCCGTCCCCCTTCCTCCTGTAGGGTCTCTCCTCCCCGTCCCCCTTCCTCCTGTGGGATCTCCCCTCCCCATCCCCCTTCCTCCTGTGGGATCTCCTCACCGTCCTCCTTCTTCCTGTGGGATCTCTCCTCCCCGTCCCCCTTCCTCCTGTGGGGTCTCAATTGCCCATCCCCCTTCCTCCTGTGGGATCTCTCCTGCCCGTCCCCTTCCTCCTGTGGGAACTCTCCTCCCCGTCCACTACCCTCCTGTGGGATCTCTCCTCCCCATCCCCCTTCCTCCTGTGGGATCTCTCTTCCCCATCCACCTTCTTCCTGTGGGATCTGTTCTCCCCGTCCACCTTCCTCCTGTGGGATCTCTCTTCCCCGCCCCTCCTGTGGATTCTCTCCTCCCCGTCCCTCCTGAGGGATCTCTCCTCCCCGTCCCCCTGAGGGATCTCTCCTCCCCGTCCCATCTTCCTGCTGTGGGATGTCCCCTCCCCGTCCCCCTTCCTCCTGTGGGATCTCCTCCCCGTCCCCCTTCCTCCTGTGGGATCTCTGCTCCCCGTCCCCCTTCCTCCTCTGGGATCTCTGCTCCCCGTCCCCCTTCCTCCTGTGGGATCTCTCCACCCCGTCCCCCTTCCGCCTGTGGGATCTCGTCCCCGTCCCCCTTCCACCTGTGGGGTCTCTCCGCCCCGTCCCCCTTCCTCCTGTGGGGTCTCTCCTCCCCGTCCCCATTCCTCCTGTAGGATCTCTCCTCCCCGTCCCCCTTCCTCCTGTGGGATCTCTGCTCCCCGTCCCCCTTCCTCCACTGGGATCTCTGCTCCCCGTCCCCCTTCCTCCTGTGGGATCTCTCCACCCCGTCCCCCTTCCGCCTGTGGGATCTCGTCCCCGTCCCCCTTCCGCCTGTGGGGTCTCTCCTCCCCGTCCCCCTTCCTCCTGTGGGGTCTCTCCTGCCCGTCCCCCTTCCTCCAGTGGGGTCTCTCCTTCCCGTCACCCTTCCTCCTGTGGGATCTCCCCTCACCGTCCCCCTTCCTCCTGTGGGATCTCTCTTCCCCGTCCCTCCTGTGGAATCTCTCCTCCCCGTCCCTCCTGTGGAATCTCTCCTCCCCGTCCCTCCTGAGGGATCTCTCCTCCCGTCCCCCTGAGGGATCTCTCCTCCCCGTCCCATCTTCCTGCTATGGGATGTCCCCTCCCCGTCCCCCTTCCTCCTGTGGGATCTCTGCTCCCCGTCCCCCTTCCTCCTGTGGGATCTCTGCTCCCCGTCCCCCTTCCTCCTCTGGGATCTCTGCTCCCCGTCCCCCTTCCTCCTGTGGGATCTCTCCACCCCGTCCCCCTTCCTCCTGTGGGGTCTCTCCTCCCCGTCCCCCTTCCTCCTGTGGGGTCTCTCCTCCCCGTCCCCCTTCCTCCAGTGGGGTCTCGGCCCCGTCCCCCTTCCTCCTCTGGGATCTCCCCTCCACGTCCCCCTTCCTCCTGTGGGATATCAGCTCCCCGTCCCCCTTCCTCCTGTGGGATCTATCCACCCCGTCCCCCTGCCGCCTGTGGGATCTCGTCCCAGTCCCCCTTCCGCCTGTGGGGTCTCTCCTCCCCGTCACCCTTCCTCCTGTAGGGTCTCTCCTCCCCGTCCCCCTTCCTCCTGTGGGATCTCCCCTCCCCATCCCCCTTCCTCCTGTGGGATCTCCTCCCCGTCCTCCTTCTTCCTGTGGGATCTCTCCTCCCCGTCCCCCTTCCTCCTGTGGGGTCTCAATTGCCCATCCCCCTTCCTCCTGTGGGATCTCTCCTGCCCGTCCCCTTCCTCCTGTGGGAACTCTCCTCCCCGTCCACTACCCTCCTGTGGGATCTCTCCTCCCCATCCCCCTTCCTCCTGTGGGATCTCTCTTCCCCATCCACCTTCCTCCTGTGGGATCTGTTCTCCCCGTCCACCTTCCTCCTGTGGGATCTCTCTTCCCCGCCCCTCCTGTGGATTCTCTCCTCCCCGTCCCTCCTGAGGGATCTCTCCTCCCCGTCCCCCTGAGGGATCTCTCCTCCCCGTCCCATCTTCCTGCTGTGGGATGTCCCCTCCCCGTCCCCCTTCCTCCTGTGGGATCTCCTCCCCGTCCCCCTTCCTCCTGTGGGATCTCTGCTCCCCGTCCCCCTTCCTCCTCTGGGATCTCTGCTCCCCGTCCCCCTTCCTCCTGTGGGATCTCTCCACCCCGTCCCCCTTCCGCCTGTGGGATCTCGTCCCCGTCCCCCTTCCACCTGTGGGGTCTCTCCGCCCCGTCCCCCTTCCTCCTGTGGGGTCTCTCCTCCCCGTCCCCATTCCTCCTGTAGGATCTCTCCTCCCCGTCCCCCTTCCTCCTGTGGGATCTCTGCTCCCCGTCCCCCTTCCTCCACTGGGATCTCTGCTCCCCGTCCCACTTCCTCCTGTGGGATCTCTCCACCCCGTCCCCCTTCCGCCTGTGGGATCTCGTCCCCGTCCCCCTTCCGCCTGTGGGGTCTCTCCTCCCCGTCCCCCTTCCTCCTGTGGGGTCTCTCCTGCCCGTCCCCCTTCCTCCAGTGGGGTCTCTCCTTCCCGTCACCCTTCCTCCTGTGGGATCTCCCCTCACCGTCCCCCTTCCTCCTGTGGGATCTCTCTTCCCCGTCCCTCCTGTGGAATCTCTCCTCCCCGTCCCTCCTGTGGAATCTCTCCTCCCCGTCCCTCCTGAGGGATCACTCCTCCCGTCCCCCTGAGGGATCTCTCCTCCCCGTCCCATCTTCCTGCTATGGGATGTCCCCTCCCCGTCCCCCTTCCTCCTGTGGGATCTCTGCTCCCCGTCCCCCTTCCTCCTGTGGGATCTCTGCTCCCCGTCCCCCTTCCTCCTCTGGGATCTCTGCTCCCCGTCCCCCTTCCTCCTGTGGGATCTCTCCACCCCGTCCCCCTTCCTCCTGTGGGGTCTCTCCTCCCCGTCCCCCTTCCTCCTGTGGGGTCTCTCCTCCCCGTCCCCCTTCCTCCAGTGGGGTCTCTCGGCCCCGTCCCCCTTCCTCCTCTGGGATCTCCCCTCCACGTCCCCCTTCCTCCTGTGGGATATCAGCTCCCCGTCCCCCTTCCTCCTGTGGGATCTATCCACCCCGTCCCCCTGCCGCCTGTGGGATCTCGTCCCAGTCCCCCTTCCGCCTGTGGGGTCTCTCCTCCCCGTCACCCTTCCGCCTGTGGGGTCTCTCCTCCCCGTCACCATTCCTCCTGTGGGGTCTCTCCTGCCCGTCCCCCTTCCTCCTGTGGGGTCTCTCCTTCCCGTCACCCTTCCTCATGTGGGATATCTCCTCCCCGTCCCCTTCCTCCTGTGGGATCTCCCCTCCCCGTCCCCCTTCCGCCTGTGGGGTCTCTCCTCCCCGTCACCCTTCTGCCTGTGGGGTCTCTCCTGCCCGTCCCCCTTCCTCCTGTGGGGTCTCCCCTCCCCGTCCCCCTTCCGCCTGTGGGATCTCTCCTCACCATCCCACTTCCTCCTGTGGGGTCTATCCTCCCCGACCCCCTTCCGCCTGTGGGGTCTCTCGGCCCTTTCCCCCTTCCTCCTGTGGGATCTCGACCCCTTCCTCCTTCCTCCTGTGGGATCTGTCCTCCCCGTCCCCCTTCCTCCTGTGGGGTCTCTCCTCCCCGTCCCCCTTCCTCCTGTGGGGTCTCTCCTCCCCGTCCCCCTTCCTCCTGTGGGGTCTCTCGGCCCCGTCCCCCTTCCTCCTGAGGGGTCTCTCCTCCCCGTCCCCCTTCCTCCTGTGTGGTCTCTCCTCCCCGTCCCCCTTCCTCCTGTGGGATCTCTGCTCCCCGTCCCCCTTCCTCCTGTGGGATCTCTGCTCCCCGTCCCCCTTCCTCCTGTGGGGTCTGCTCCCCGTCCCCCTTCCTCCTGTGGGGTCTCTGCTCCCCGTCCCCCTTCCTCCTGTGGGATCTCTCCTCCCCGTCCCTCTGACTCCTGTGGGATCTCTGCTCCCCGTCCCCCTTCCTCCTGTGGGATCTCGTCCCCGTCCACCTTCCCCCTGTGGGATCTCTCGGCCCCGTCCACCTTCCTCCTGTGGGATCTCTCCTCCCCGTCCCTCTTCCTCCTGTCGGGTCTCTCGGCCCCGTACCCCTTCCTCCTGTGGGGCTCTCCTCCCCGTCCCCCTTTCTCCTTTGGGGTCTCTCCTCCCCGTCCCACTTCCTCCTGTGGGGTCTCTCCTCCCCGACCCCCTTCCGCCTGTGGGGTCTCTCGGCCACTCCCCCTTCCTCCTGTGGGGTCTCGTACCCTTCCTCCTTCCTCCTGTGGGGTCTATCCTCCCCGTCACCCTTCCTCCTGTGGGGTCTCCCCTCCCCGTCCCCCTTCCTCCTGTGGGATCTCCCCTCCCCGTCCCCCTTCCTCCTGTGGGGTCTCCCCTCCCCGTCCCCCTTCCTCCTGTGGGATCTCAGCTCCCTGTCCCCCTTCCTCCTTTGGGATCTCCCCTCCCCGTCCCCCTTCCTCCTGTGGGATCTCCCGTCCCCGTCCCCCTTCCTCCTGTGCGTCTCTCCTCCCAGTCCCCCTTCCTCCTGTGGGATCTCTCCTGCCCGTCCCCCTTCCTCCTGTGGGGACTCTCCTGCCCGTCCCCCTTCCTCCTGTGGGGTTTCTCCTGCCCATCCCCCTTCCTCCTGTGGGGTCTCTCCTGCCCGTCCCCCTTCCTCCTGTGGGGTCTCTCCTCCCCATCCCCATTCCACCTGTGGGGTCTCTCCTCCCCGTCCCCCTTCCTCCTGTGGTATCTCTCCTCCCCATCCCCCTTCTGCCTGTGGGGACTCTCCTGCCGTCCCCCTTCCTCCTGTGGGGTCTCTCCTCCCCGTCCCCCTTCTTCCTGTGGGGTCTCTCCTGCCCGTCCCCCTTCCTCCAGTGGGGTCTCTCCTTCCCGTCACCCTTCCTCCTGTGGGATCTCCCCTCACCGTCCCCCTTCCTCCTGTGGGATCTCTCTTCCCCGTCCCTCCTGTGGAATCTCTCCTCCCCGTCCCTCCTGAGGGATCTCTCCTCCCGTCCCCCTGAGGGATCTCTCCTCCCCGTCCCATCTTCCTGCTATGGGATGTCCCCTCCCCGTCCCCCTTCCTCCTGTGGGATCTCTGCTCCCCGTCCCCCTTCCTCCTGTGGGATCTCTGCTCCCCGTCCCCCTTCCTCCTCTGGGATCTCTGCTCCCCGTCCCCCTTCCTCCTGTGGGGTCTCTCCTCCCCGTCCCCCTTCCTCCTGTGGGGTCTCTCCTCCCCATCCCCCTTCCTCCAGTGGGGTTTCTCGGCCCCGTCCCCCTTCCTCCTCTGGGATCTCCCCTCCACGTCCCCCTTCCTCCTGTGGGATATCAGCTCCCCGTCCCCCTTCCTCCTGTGGGATCTATCCACCCCGTCCCCCTGCCGCCTGTGGGATCTCGTCCCAGTCCCCCTTCCGCCTGTGGGGTCTCTCCTCCCCGTCACCCTTCCGCCTGTGGGGTCTCTCCTCCCCGTCACCATTCCTCCTGTGGGGTCTCTCCTGCCCGTCCCATTTCCTCCTGTGGGGTCTCTCCTTCCCGTCACCCTTCCTCCTGTGGGATATCTCCTCCCCGTCCCCTTCCTCCTGTGGGATCTCCCCTCCCCGTCCCCCTTCCTCCTGTGGGATCTCTCCTCACCATCCCCCTTCCTCCTGTGGGGTCTATCCTCCCCGACCCCCTTCCGCCTGTGGGGTCTCTCGGCCCTTTCCCCCTTCCTCCTGTGGGATCTCTCCTCCCCGTCCCCCTTCCTCCTGTGGGGTCTCTCCTCCCCGTCCCCCTTCCTCCTGTGGGGTCTCTCCTCCCCGTCCCCCTTCCTCCTGTGGGGTCTCTCGGCCCCGTCCCCCTTCCTCCTGAGGGGTCTCTCCTCCCCGTCCCCCTTCCTCCTGTGTGGTCTCTCCTCCCCGTCCCCCTTCCTCCTGTGGGATCTCTGCTCCCCGTCCCCCTTCCTCCTGTGGGATCTCTGCTCCCCGTCCCCCTTCCTCCTGTGGGGTCTCTGCTCCCCGTCCCCCTTCCTCCTGTGGGGTCTCTGCTCCCCGTCCCCCTTCCTCCTGTGGGATCTCTCCTCCCCGTCCCTCTGACTCCTGTGGGATCTCTGCTCCCCGTCCCCCTTCCTCCTGTGGGATCTCGTCCCCGTCCACCTTCCCCCTGTGGGATCTCTCGGCCCCGTCCACCTTCCTCCTGTGGGATCTCTCCTCCCCGTCCCCCTTCCTCCTGTGGGGTCTCTCCTCCCCGTCCCCCTTCTTCCTGTGGGGTCTCTCCTGCCCGTCCCCCTTCCTCCAGTGGGGTCTCTCCTTCCCGTCACCCTTCCTCCTGTGGGATCTCCCCTCACCGTCCCCCTTCCTCCTGTGGGATCTCTCTTCCCCGTCCCTCCTGTGGAATCTCTCCTCCCCGTCCCTCCTGAGGGATCTCTCCTCCCGTCCCCCTGAGGGATCTCTCCTCCCCGTCCCATCTTCCTGCTATGGGATGTCCCCTCCCCGTCCCCCTTCCTCCTGTGGGATCTCTGCTCCCCGTCCCCCTTCCTCCTGTGGGATCTCTGCTCCCCGTCCCCCTTCCTCCTCTGGGATCTCTGCTCCCCGTCCCCCTTCCTCCTGTGGGATCTCTCCACCCCGTCCCCCTTCCTCCTGTGGGGTCTCTCCTCCCCGTCCCCCTTCCTCCTGTGGGGTCTCTCCTCCCCGTCCCCCTTCCTCCAGTGGGGTCTCTCGGCCCCGTCCCCCTTCCTCCTCTGGGATCTCCCCTCCACGTCCCCCTTCCTCCTGTGGGATATCAGCTCCCCGTCCCCCTTCCTCCTGTGGGATCTATCCACCCCGTCCCCCTTCCGCCTGTGGGATATCGTCCCAGTCCCCCTTCCGCCTGTGCGGTCTCTCCTCCCCGTCCCCCTTCCTCCTGTGGGGTCTCTCCTCCCCGTCACCATTCCTCCTGTGGGGTCTCTCCTGCCCGTCCCCCTTCCTCCTGTGGGGTCTCTCCTTCCCGTCACCCTTCCTCCTGTGGGATATCTCCTCCCCGTCCCCTTCCTCCTGTGGGATCTCCCCTCCCCGTCCCCCTTCCTCCTGTGGGATCTCTCCTCACCATCCCCCTTCCTCCTGTGGGGTCTATCCTCCCCGACCCCCTTCCGCCTGTGGGGTCTCTCGGCCCTTTCCCCATTCCTCCTGTGGGATCTCGTCCCCTTCCTCCTTCCTCCTGTGGGATCTCTCCTCCCCGTCCCCCTTCCTCCTGTGGGGTCTCTCCTCCCCGTCCCACTTCCTCCTGTGGGGTCTCTCCTCCCCGTCCCCCTTCCTCCTGTGGGGTCTCTCGGCCCCGTCCCCCTTCCTCCTGAGGGGTCTCTCCTCCCCGTCCCCCTTCCTCCTGTGTGGTCTCTCCTCCCCGTCCCCCTTCCTCCTGTGGGATCTCTGCTCCCCGTCCCCCTTCCTCCTGTGGGGTCTCTGCTCCCCGTCCCCCTTCCTCCTGTGGGGTCACTGCTCCCCGTCCCCCTGACTCCTGTAGGATCTCTCCTCCCCATCCCTCTGACTCCTGTGGGATCTCTGCTCCCCGTCCCCCTTCCTCCTGTGGGATCTCGTCCCCGTCCACCTTCCCCCTGTGGGATCTCTCGGCCCCGTCCACCTTCCTCCTGTGGGATCTCTCCTCCCCGTCCCCCTTCCTCCTGTGGGGTCTCTCCTCCCCGTCCCCCTTCCTCCTGTGGGGTCTATCGGCCCCGTCCCCCTTCCTCCTGAGGGGTCTCTCCTCCCCGTCCCCCTTCCTCCTGTGTGGTCTCTCCTCCCCGTCCCCCTTCCTCCTGTGGGATCTCTGCTCCCCGTCCCCCTTCCTCCTGTGGGATCTCTGCTCCCCGTCCCCCTTCCTCCTGTGGGATCTCTGCTCCCCGTCCCCCTTCCTCCTGTGGGGTCTCTGCTCCCCGTCCCCCTTCCTCCTGTGGGGTCACTGCTCCCCGTCCCCCTGACTCCTGTAGGATCTCTCCTCCCCGTCCCTCTGACTCCTGTGGGATCTCTGCTCCCCGTCCCCCTTCCTCCTGTGGGATCTCGTCCCCGTCCACCTTCCCCCTGTGGGATCTCTCGGCCCCGTCCACCTTCCTCCTGTGGGATCTCTCCTCCCCGTCCCCCTTCCTCCTGTGGGGTCTATCGGCCCCGTCCCCCTTCCTCCTGAGGGGTCTCTCCTCCCCGTCCCCCTTCCTCCTGTGTGGTCTCTCCTCCCCGTCCCCCTTCCTCCTGTGGGATCTCTGCTCCCCGTCCCCCTTCCTCCTGTGGGATCTCTGCTCCCCGTCCCCCTTCCTCCTGTGGGATCTCTGCTCCCCGTCCCCCTTCCTCCTGTGGGGTCTCTGCTCCCCGTCCCCCTTCCTCCTGTGGGGTCACTGCTCCCCGTCCCCCTGACTCCTGTAGGATCTCTCCTCCCCGTCCCTCTGACTCCTGTGGGATCTCTGCTTCCCGTCCCCCTTCCTCCTGTGGGATCTCGTCCCCGTCCACCTTCCCCCTGTGGGATCTCTCGGCCCCATCCACCTTCCTCCTGTGGGATCTCTCCTCCCCGTCCCCCTTCCTCCTGTGGGGTCTCTCGGCCCCTTACCCCTTCCTCCTGTGGGGCTCTCCTCCCCGTCCCCCTTTCTCCTTTGGGGTCTCTCCTCCCCGTCCCCCTTTCTCCTTTGGGGTCTCTCCTCCCCGACCCCCTTCCGCCTGTGGGGTCTCTCGGCCACTCCCCCTTCCTCCTGTGGGGTCTCGTACCCTTCCTCCTTCCTCCTGTGGGGTCTATCCTCCCCGTCACCCTTCCTCCTGTGGGGTCTCCCCTCCCCGTCCCCCTTCCTCCTGTGGGATCTCCCCTCCCCGTCCCCCTTCCTCCTGTGGGGTCTCCCCTCCCCGTCCCCCTTCCACCTGTGGGATCTCAGCTCCCCGTCCCCCTTCCTCCTTTGGGATCTCCCCTCCCCATCCCCCTTCCTCCTGTGGGATCTCCCGTCCCCGTCCCCCTTCCTCCTGTGGGGTCTCTCCTCCCAGTCCCCCTTCCTCCTGTGGGATCTCTCCTGCCCGACCCCCTTCCTCCTGTGGGGACTCTCCTGCCCGTCCCCCTTCCTCCTGTGGGGTCTCTCCTGCCCATCCCCCTTCCTCCTGTGGGGTCTCTCCTGCCCGTCCCCCTTCCTCCTGTGGGGTCTCTCCTCCCCATCCCCATTCCACCTGTGGGGTCTCTCCTCCCCGTCCCCCTTCCTCCTGTGGTGTCTCTCCTCCCCGTCCCCCTTCCGCCTGTGGGGACTCTCCTCCCCGTCCCCCTTCCTCCTGTGGGGTCTCTCCTCCCCGTCCCCCTTCCTCCTGTGGGGTCTCTCCTCCCCGACCCCCTTCCGCCTGTGGGGTCTCTCGGCCCCGTCCTCCTTCCTCCTGTGGGATCTCGTCCCCTTCCCCCTTCCTCCTGTAGGATCTCGTCCCCTTCCCCCTTCCTCCAGTGGGATATCTCCTCCCCGTCCCCCTTCCTCCTGTGGGATATCTCCTCCACGTCCCTCTTCCTCCTGTGGGGCCTCTCGGCCCCGTCCCCCTTCCTCCTGTGGGGTCTCTCCTCCCCGTCCCCCTTCCTCCTTTGGGGTCTCTCCTCCCTGTCCCCCTTCCTCCTGTGGGGTCTCTCCTCCACGTCCCCCTTCCCGCTGTGGGATCCCCGTGCCCCTACCCCCTGTGGGATCTCCCCTCCCTGTCCCCCTTACCCCTGTGGGATCTCCCCTCCCCGTCCCACTACCCCCTGTGGGGTCTCTCCTCCCCGTCCCCCTTCCCCCTGTGGGGTCTCTCCTCCCCGTCCCCCTTCCCCCTGTGGGGTCTCTCGTCCCCATCCCCCTTCCCCCTGTGGGATCTCTCCCCCCGTCCCCCTTCCCCCTGTGGGATCTCTCCCCCCCGTCCCCCTTCCCCCTGTGGGATCTCTCCCCCCCGTTCACCTTCCTCCTGTGGGATCTCTCCTCCCCGTCCCCCTTCCGCCTGTGGGGTCTCTCGGCCCCGTCCCCCTTCCTCCTGTGGGATCTCGTCCCCTTCCCCCTTCCTCCTGTGGGATCTCGTCCCCTTCCCCCTTCCTCCAGTGGGATATCTCCTCCCCGTCCCCCTTCCTCTTGTGGGATATCTCCTCCCCGTCCCTCTTCCTCCTGTGGGGTCTCTCGGCCCCGTCCCCCTTCCTCCTGTGGGGTCTATCCTCCCAGTCCTCCTTCCTCCTGTGGGGTCTCTCCTCCACGTCCCCCTTCCTCCTTTGGGGTATGTCCTCCACGTCCCCCTTCCTCCTGTGGGATATCTCCTCCCCGTCTGCCTTCCCCCTTTGGGGTCTCTCGGCCCCGTCCCCCTTCCTCCTGTGGGGTCTCTCGTCCCCGTCCCCCTTCCTCCTGTGGGATCTCCCCTCCCTGTCCCCCTTCCTCCTGTGGGATATCCTACCCGTCCCCCTTCCTCCTGTGGGGTCTCAATTGCCCATCCCCCTTCCTCCTGTGGGATCTCTCCTCCCCGTCCCCCTTCCTCCTGTGGGGTCCCTCCTCCCAGTCCCCATTCCTCCTGTGGGATCTCCCCTCCCCGTCCCCCTTCCCCCTGTGGGATCTCCCCTCCCCGTCCCACTACCCCCTGTGGGGTCTCTCCTCCCCGTCCCCCTTCCCCCTTTGGGGTCTCTCCTCCCCATCGCCTTTCCCGTGTGGGGTATCTCCTCCCCGTCCCCCTTCCCCCTGTGGGGTCTCTCGTCCCCGTCCCCCTTCCCCCTGTGGGGTCTCTCCCCCCGTCCCCCTTCCCCCTGTGGGATCTCTCCCCCCCGTCCCCCTTCCCCCTGTGGGATCTCTCGGCCCCGTCCACCTTCCTCCTGTGGGATCTCTCCTCCCCGTCCCCCTTCCTCCTGTGGGATCTCGTCCCCTTCCCCCTTCCTCCTGTGGGATCTCGTCCCCTTCCCCCTTCCTCCAGTGGGATATCTCCTCCCCGTCCCCCTTCCTCCAGTGGGATATCTCCTCCCCGTCCCTCTTCCTCCTGTGGGGTCTCTCGGCCCCGTCCCCTTTCCTCCTGTGGGGTCTCTCCTCCACGTCCCCCTTCCCGCTGTGGGATCCCCGTGCCCCTACCCCCTGTGGGATCTCCCCTCCCTGTCCCCCTTACCCCTGTGGGATCTCCCCTCCCCGTCCCACTACCCCCTGTGGGATCTCTCCCCCCCGTCCCCCTTCCCCCTGTGGGATCTCTCCCCCCCGTTCACCTTCCTCCTGTGGGATCTCTCCTCCCCGTCCCCCTTCCGCCTGTGGGGTCTCTCGGCCCCGTCCCCCTTCCTCCTGTGGGATCTCGTCCCCTTCCCCCTTCCTCCTGTGGGATCTCGTCCCCTTCCCCCTTCCTCCAGTGGGATATCTCCTCCCCGTCCCCCTTCCTCTTGTGGGATATCTCCTCCCCGTCCCTCTTCCTCCTGTGGGGTCTCTCGGCCCCGTCCCCCTTCCTCCTGTGGGGTCTATCCTCCCAGTCCTCCTTCCTCCTGTGGGGTCTCTCCTCCACGTCCCCCTTCCTCCTTTGGGGTATATCCTCCACGTCCCCCTTCCTCCTGTGGGATATCTCCTCCCCGTCTGCCTTCCCCCTTTGGGGTCTCTCGGCCCCGTCCCCCTTCCTCCTGTGGGGTCTCTCGTCCCCGTCCCCCTTCCTCCTGTGGGATCTCCCCTCCCTGTCCCCCTTCCTCCTCTGGGATCTCCTACCCGTCCCCCTTCCTCCTGTGGGGTCTCAATTGCCCATCCCCCTTCCTCCTGTGGGATCTCTCCTCCCCGTCCCCCTTCCTCCTGTGGGGTCCCTCCTCCCAGTCCCCATTCCTCCTGTGGGATCTCCCCTCCCCGTCCCCCTTCCCCCTGTGGGATCTCCCCTCCCCGTCCCACTACCCCCTGTGGGGTCTCTCCTCCCCGTCCCCCTTCCCCCTTTGGGGTCTCTCCTCCCCATCGCCTTTCCCGTGTGGGGTATCTCCTCCCCGTCCCCCTTCCCCCTGTGGGGTCTCTCGTCCCCGTCCCCCTTCCGCCTGTGGGGTCTCTCCCCCCGTCCCCCTTCCCCCTGTGGGATCTCTCCCCCCCGTCCCCCTTCCCCCTGTGGGATCTCTCGGCCCCGTCCACCTTCCTCCTGTGGGATCTCTCCTCCCCGTCTCCCTTCCTCCTGTGGGATCTCGTCCCCTTCCCCCTTCCTCCTGTGGGATCTCGTCCCCTTCCCCCTTCCTCCAGTGGGATATCTCCTCCCCGTCCCCCTTCCTCCAGTGGGATATCTCCTCCCCGTCCCTCTTCCTCCTGTGGGGTCTCTCGGCCCCGTCCCCTTTCCTCCTGTGGGGTCTCTCCTCCCCGTCCCCCATCCTCCTGTGGGATCTCCCCTCCCCATCCCCCTTCCTCCTGTGGGATCTCCTCCCCGTCCTCCTTCTTCCTGTGAGATCACTCCTCCCCGTCCCCCTTCCTCCTGTGGGGTCTCAATTGCCCATCCCCTTTCCTCCTGTGGGATCTCTCCTGCCCATCCCCTTCCTCCTGTGGGAACTCTCCTCCCCGTCCACTACCCTCCTGTGGGATCTCTCCTCCCCATCCCCCTTCCTCCTGTGGGATCTCTCTTCCCCATCCACCTTCCTCCTGTGGGATCTATTCTCCCCGTCCCCCTTCCTCCTGTGGGGTCTATCCTCCCAGTCCTCCTTCCTCCTGTGGGGTCTCTCCTCCACGTCCCCCTTCCTCCTTTGGGGTATATCCTCCACGTCCCCCTTCCTCATGTGGGATATCTCCTCTCCGTCTGCCTTCCCCCTTTGGGGTCTCTCGGCCCCGTCCCCCTTCCTCCTGTGGGGTCTCTCGTCCCCGTCCCCCTTCCTCCTGTGGGATCTCCCCTCCCTGTCCCCCTTCCTCCTGTGGGATCTCCTCCCCGTCCCCCTTCTTCCTGTGGGATCTCTCCTACCCGTCCCCCTTCCTCCTGTGGGGTCTCAATTGCCCATCCCCCTTCCTCCTGTGGGATCTCTCCTCCCCGTCCCCCTTCCTCCTGTGGGGTCCCTCCTCCCAGTCCCCATTCCTCCTGTGGGATCTCCCCTCCCCGTCTCCCTTCCCCCTGTGGGATCTCCCCTCCCCGTCCCACTACCCCCTGTGGGGTCTCTCCTCCCCGTCCCCCTTCCCCCTTTGGGGTCTCTCCTCCCCGTCGCCTTTCCCGTGTGGGGTATCTCCTCCCCGTCCCCCTTCCCCCTGTGGGGTCTCTCGTCCCCGTCCCCCTTCCCCCTGTGGGGTCTCTCCCCCCGTCCCCCTTCCCCCTGTGGGATCTCTCCCCCCCGTCCCCCTTCCCCCTGTGGGATCTCTCGGCCCCGTCCACCTTCCTCCTGTGGGATCTCTCCTCCCCGTCCCTCTGACTCCTGTGGGATCTCTGCTCCCCGTCCCCCTTCCTCCTGTGGGATCTCGTCCCCGTCCACCTTCCCCCTGTGGGATCTCTCGGCCCCGTCCACCTTCCTCCTGTGGGATCTCTCCTCCCCGTCCCCCTTCCTCCTGTCGGGTCTCTCGGCCCCGTACCCCTTCCTCCTGTGGGGCTCTCCTCCCCATCCCCCTTTCTCCTTTGGGGTCTCTCCTCCCCGTCCCACTTCCTCCTGTGGGGTCTCTCCTCCCCGACCCCCTTCCGCCTGTGGGGTCTCTCGGCCACTCCCCCTTCCTCCTGTGGGGTCTCGTACCCTTCCTCCTTCCTCCTGTGGGGTCTATCCTCCCCGTCACCCTTCCTCCTGTGGGGTCTCCCCTCCCCGTCCCCCTTCCTCCTGTGGGATCTCCCCTCCCCGTCCCCCTTCCTCCTGTGGGGTCTCCCCTCCCCGTCCCCCTTCCTCCTGTGGGATCTCAGCTCCCTGTCCCCCTTCCTCCTTTGGGATCTCCCCTCCCCGTCCCCCTTCCTCCTGTGGGATCTCCCGTCCCCGTCCCCCTTCCTCCTGTGGGGGTCTCTCCTCCCAGTCCCCCTTCCTCCTGTGGGATCTCTCCTGCCCGTCCCCCTTCCTCCTGTGGGGACTCTCCTGCCCGTCCCCCTTCCTCCTGTGGGGTCTCTCCTGCCCATCCCCCTTCCTCCTGTGGGGTCTCTCCTGCCCGTCCCCCTTCCTCCTGTGGGGTCTCTCCTCCCCATCCCCATTCCACCTGTGGGGTCTCTCCTCCCCGTCCCCCTTCCTCCTGTGGTGTCTCTCCTCCCCGTCCCCCTTCCGCCTGTGGGGACTCTCCTCCCCGTCCCCCTTCCTCCTGTGGGGTCTCTCCTCCCCGTCCCCCTTCCTCCTGTGGGGTCTCTCCTCCCGGACCCCCTTCCGCCTGTGGGTCTCTCGGCCCCGTCCTCCTTCCTCCTGTGGGATCTCGTCCCCTTCCCCCTTCCTCCTGTAGGATCTCGTCCCCTTCCCCCTTCCTCCAGTGGGATATCTCCTCCCCGTCCCCCTTCCTCCTGTGGGATATCTCCTCCACGTCCCTCTTCCTCCTGTGGGGCCTCTCGGCCCCGTCCCCCTTCCTCCTGTGGGGTCTCTCCTCCCCGTCCCCCCTTCCTCCTTTGGGGTCTCTCCTCCCTGTCCCCCTTCCTCCTGTGGGGACTCTCCTCCACGTCCCCCTTCCCGCTGTGGGATCCCCGTGGCCCCTACCCCCTGTGGGATCTCCCCTCCCTGTCCCCCTTACCCCTGTGGGATCTCCCCTCCCCGTCCCACTACCCCCTGTGGGGTCTCTCCTCCCCGTCCCCCTTCCCCCTGTGGGGTCTCTCCTCCCCGTCCCCCTTCCCCCTGTGGGGTCTCTCGTCCCCATCCCCCTTCCCCCTGTGGGATCTCTCCCCCCGTCCCCCTTCCCCCTGTGGGATCTCTCCCCCCCGTCCCCCTTCCCCCTGTGGGATCTCTCCCCCCCGTTCACCTTCCTCCTGTGGGATCTCTCCTCCCCCGTCCCCCTTCCGCCTGTGGGGTCTCTCGGCCCCGTCCCCCTTCCTCCTGTGGGATCTCGTCCCCTTCCCCCTTCCTCCTGTGGGATCTCGTCCCCTTCCCCCTTCCTCCAGTGGGATATCTCCTCCCCGTCCCCCCTTCCTCTTGTGGGATATCTCCTCCCCGTCTGCCTTCCCCCTTTGGGGTCTCTCGGCCCCGTCCCCCTTCCTCCTGTGGGGTCCTCTCGTCCCCGTCCCCCTTCCTCCTGTGGGATCTCCCCTCCCTGTCCCCCCTTCCTCCTCTGGGATCTCCTACCCGTCCCCCTTCCCTCCTGTGGGGTCTCAATTGCCCATCCCCCTTCCTCCTGTGGGATCTCTCCTCCCCGTCCCCCTTCCTCCTGTGGGGTCCCTCCTCCCAGTCCCCATTCCTCCTGTGGGATCTCCCCTCCCCGTCCCCCTTCCCCCTGTGGGATCTCCCCTCCCCGTCCCACTACCCCCTGTGGGTCTCTCCTCCCCGTCCCCCTTCACCCTTTGGGGTCTCTCCTCCCCATCGCCTTTCCCGTGTGGGGTATCTCCTCCCCGTCCCCCTTCCCCCTGTGGGGTCTCTCGTCCCCGTCCCCCTTCCCCCTGTGGGGTCTCTCCCCCCGTCCCCCTTCCCCCTGTGGGATCTCTCCCCCCCGTCCCCCCTTCCCCCTGTGGGATCTCTCGGCCTCTCTGGGGTCCCCGTCCCCCTTCCTCCTGTGGGATCTCTCCTCCCCTTCCCCCTTCCTCCTGTGGGATCTCGTCCCCTTCCCCCTTCCTCCTGTGGATCCGCCCCTCCCCTTCCTCCAGTGGGATATCTCCTCCCCGTCCCCCTTCCTCCAGTGGGATATCTCCTCCCCGTCCCTCTTCCTCCTGTGGGGTCTCTCGGCCCCGTCCCCTTTCCTCCTGTGGGGTCTCTCCTCCCCGTCCCCCATCCTCCTGTGGGATCTCCCCTCCCCATCCCCCTTCCTCCTGTGGGATCTCCTCCCCGTCCTCCTTCTTCCTGTGAGATCACTCCTCCCCGTCCCCCTTCCTCCTGTGGGGTCTCAATTGCCCATCCCCTTTCCTCCTGTGGGATCTCTCCTGCCCATCCCCTTCCTCCTGTGGGAACTCTCCTCCCCGTCCACTACCCTCCTGTGGGATCTCTCCTCCCCATCCCCCTTCCTCCTGTGGGATCTCTCTTCCCCATCCACCTTCCTCCTGTGGGATCTATTCTCCCCGTCCCCCTTCCTCCTGTGGGGTCTATCCTCCCAGTCCTCCTTCCTCCTGTGGGGTCCTCTCCTCCACGTCCCCCTTCCTCCTTTGGGGTATATCCTCCACGTCCCCCTTCCTCATGTGGGATATCTCCTCTCCGTCTGCCTTCCCCCTTTGGGGTCTCTCGGCCCCGTCCCCCTTCCTCCTGTGGGGTCTCTCGTCCCCGTCCCCCTTCCTCCTGTGGGATCTCCCCTCCCTGTCCCCCTTCCTCCTGTGGGATCTCCTCCCCGTCCCCCTTCTTCCTGTGGGATCTCTCCTACCCGTCCCCCTTCCTCCTGTGGGGTCTCAATTGCCCATCCCCCTTCCTCCTGTGGGATCTCTCCTCCCCGTCCCCCTTCCTCCTGTGGGGTCCCTCCTCCCAGTCCCCATTCCTCCTGTGGGATCTCCCCTCCCCGTCTCCCTTCACCCTGTGGGATCTCCCCTCCCCGTCCCACTACCCCCTGTGGGGTCTCTCCTCCCCGTCCCCCTTCCCCCTTTGGGGTCTCTCCTCCCCGTCGCCTTTCCCGTGTGGGGTATCTCCTCCCCGTCCCCCTTCCCCCTGTGGGGTCTCTCGTCCCCGTCCCCCTTCCCCCTGTGGGGTCTCTCCCCCCGTCCACCTTCCCCCTGTGGGATCTCTCCCCCCCCGTCCCCCTTCCCCCTGTGGGATCTCTCGGCCCCGTCCACCTTCCTCCTGTGGGATCTCTCCTCCCCGTCCCTCTGACTCCTGTGGGATCTCTGCTCCCCGTCCCCCTTCCTCCTGTGGGATCTCGTCCCCGTCCACCTTCCCCCTGTGGGATCTCTCGGCCCCGTCCACCTTCCTCCTGTGGGGTCTCAATTGCCCATCCCCCTTCCTCCTGTGGGATCTCTCCTCCCCGTCCCCCTTCCTCCTGTGGGGTCCCTCCTCCCAGTCCCCATTCCTCCTGTGGGATCTCCCCTCCCCGTCTCCCTTCCCCCTGTGGGATCTCCCCTCCCCGTCCCACTACCCCCTGTGGGGTCTCTCCTCCCCGTCCCCCTTCCCCCTTTGGGGTCTCTCCTCCCCGTCGCCTTTCCCGTGTGGGGTATCTCCTCCCCGTCCCCCTTCCCCTGTGGGGTCTCTCGTCCCCGTCCCCCTTCCCCCTGTGGGGTCTCTCCCCCCCGTCCCCCTTCCCCCTGTGGGATCTCTCCCCCCCGTCCCCCTTCCCCCTGTGGGATCTCTCGGCCCCGTCCACCTTCCTCCTGTGGGATCTCTCCTCCCCGTCCCTCTGACTCCTGTGGGATCTCTGCTCCCCGTCCCCCTTCCTCCTGTGGGATCTCGTCCCCGTCCACCTTCCCCCTGTGGGATCTCTCGGCCCCGTCCACCTTCCTCCTGTGGGATCACTCCTCCCCGTCCCCCTTCCTCCTGTCGGGTCTCTCGGCCCCGTACCCCTTCCTCCTGTGGGGCTCTCCTCCCCGTCCCCCTTTCTCCTTTGGGTCTCTCCTCCCCGTCCCACTTCCTCCTGTGGGGTCTCTCCTCCCCGACCCCCTTCCGCCTGTGGGGTCTCTCGGCCACTCCCCCTTCCTCCTGTGGGGTCTCGTACCCTTCCTCCTTCCTCCTGTGGGGTCTATCCTCCCCGTCACCCTTCCTCCTGTGGGGTCTCCCCTCCCCGTCCCCCTTCCTCTGTGGGATCTCCCCTCCCCGTCCCCCTTCCTCCTGTGGGGTCTCCCCTCCCCGTCCCCCTTCCTCCTGTGGGATCTCAGCTCCCTGTCCCCCTTCCTCCTTTGGGATCTCCCCTCCCCGTCCCCCTTCCTCCTGTGGGATCTCCCGTCCCCGTCCCCGCTTCCTCCTGTGGGGTCTCTCCTCCCAGTCCCCCTTCCTCCTGTGGGATCTCTCCTGCCCGTCCCCCTTCCTCCTGTGGGGACTCTCCTGCCCGTCCCCCTTCCTCCTGTGGGGTCTCTCCTGCCCATCCCCCTTCCTCCTGTGGGGTCTCTCCTGCCCGTCCCCCTTCCTCCTGTGGGGTCTCTCCTCCCCATCCCCATTCCACCTGTGGGGTCTCTCCTCCCCGTCCCCCTTCCTCCTGTGGTGTCTCTCCTCCCCGTCCCCCTTCCGCCTGTGGGGGACTCTCCTCCCCGTCCCCCTTCCTCCTGTGGGGTCTCTCCTCCCCGTCCCCCTTCCTCCTGTGGGGTCTCTCCTCCCCGACCCCCTTCCGCCTGTGGGGTCTCTCGGCCCCGTCCTCCTTCCTCCTGTGGGATCTCGTCCCCTTCCCCCTTCCTCCTGTAGGATCTCGTCCCCTTCCCCCTTCCTCCAGTGGGATATCTCCTCCCCGTCCCCCTTTCCTCCTGTGGGATATCTCCTCCACGTCCCTCTTCCTCCTGTGGGGCCTCTCGGCCCCGTCCCCCTTCCTCCTGTGGGGTCTCTCCTCCCCGTCCCCCTTCCTCCTTTGGGGTCTCTCCTCCCTGTCCCCCTTCCTCCTGTGGGGTCTCTCCTCCACGTCCCCCTTCCCGCTGTGGGATCCCCGTGCCCCTACCCCCTGTGGGATCTCCCCTCCCTGTCCCCCTTACCCCTGTGGGATCTCCCCTCCCCGTCCCACTACCCCCTGTGGGGTCCTCTCCCCCCGTCCCCCTTCCCCCTGTGGGATCTCTCCCCCCCGTCCCCCTTCCCCCTGTGGGATCTCTCGGCCCCGTCCACCTTCCTCCTGTGGATCTCTCCTCCCCGTCCCCCTTCCTCCTGTGGGATCTCGTCCCCTTCCCCCTTCCTCCTGTGGGATCTCGTCCCCTTCCCCCTTCCTCCAGTGGGATATCTCCTCCCCGTCCCCCTTCCTCCAGTGGGATATCTCCTCCCCGTCCCTCTTCCTCCTGTGGGGTCTCTCGGCCCCGTCCCCTTTCCTCCTGTGGGGTCTCTCCTCCCCGTCCCCCATCCTCCTGTGGGATCTCCCCTCCCCATCCCCCTTCCTCCTGTGGGATCTCCTCCCCGTCCTCCTTCTTCCTGTGAGATCACTCCTCCCCGTCCCCCTTCCTCCTGTGGGTCTCAATTGCCCATCCCCTTTCTCCTGTGGGATCTCTCCTGCCCATCCCCTTCCTCCTGTGGGAACTCTCCTCCCCGTCCACTACCCTCCTGTGGGATCTCTCCTCCCCATCCCCCTTCCTCCTGTGGGATCTCTCTTCCCCATCCACCTTCCTCCTGTGGGATCTATTCTCCCCGTCCCCCCTTCCTCCTGTGGGGTCTATCCTCCCAGTCCTCCTTCCTCCTGTGGGGTCTCTCCTCCACGTCCCCCTTCCTCCTTTGGGGTATATCCTCCACGTCCCCCTTCCTCATGTGGGATATCTCCTCTCCGTCTGCCTTCCCCCTTTGGGGTCTCTCGGCCCCGTCCCCCTTCCTCCTGTGGGGTCTCTCGTCCCCGTCCCCCTTCCTCCTGTGGGATCTCCCCTCCCTGTCCCCCTTCCTCCTGTGGGATCTCCTCCCCGTCCCCCTTCTTCCTGTGGATCTCTCCTACCCGTCCCCCTTCCTCCTGTGGGGTCTCAATTGCCCATCCCCCTTCCTCCTGTGGGATCTCTCCTCCCCGTCCCCCTTCCTCCTGTGGGGTCCCTCCTCCCAGTCCCCATTCCTCCTGTGGGATCTCCCCTCCCCGTCTCCCTTCCCCCTGTGGGATCTCCCCTCCCCGTCCCACTACCCCCTGTGGGTCTCTCCTCCCCGTCCCCCTTCCCCCTTTGGGGTCTCTCCTCCCCCGTCGCCTTTCCCGTGTGGGGTATCTCCTCCCCGTCCCCCTTCCCCCTGTGGGGTCTCTCGTCCCCGTCACCCTTCCCCCTGTGGGGTCTCTCCCCCCGTCCACCTTCCCCCTGTGGGATCTCTCCCCCCCCCGTCCCCCTTCCCCCTGTGGGATCTCTCGGCCCCGTCCACCTTCCTCCTGTGGGATCTCTCCTCCCCGTCCCTCTGACTCCTGTGGGATCTCTGCTCCCCGTCCCCCTTCCTCCTGTGGGATCTCGTCCCCGTCCACCTTCCCCCTGTGGGATCTCTCGGCCCCGTCCACCTTCCTCCTGTGGGGTCTCAATTGCCCATCCCCCTTCCTCCTGTGGGATCTCTCCTCCCCGTCCCCCTTCCTCCTGTGGGGTCCCTCCTCCCAGTCCCCATTCCTCCTGTGGGATCTCCCCTCCCCGTCTCCCTTCCCCCTGTGGGATCTCCCCTCCCCGTCCCACTACCCCCCTGTGGGGTCTCTCCTCCCCGTCCCCCTTCCCCCTTTGGGGTCTCTCCTCCCCGTCGCCTTTCCCGTGTGGGGTATCTCCTCCCCGTCCCCCTTCCCCCTGTGGGGTCTCTCGTCCCCCGTCCCCCTTCCCCCTGTGGGGTCTCTCCCCCCCGTCCCCCTTCCCCCTGTGGGATCTCTCCCCCCCGTCCCCCTTCCCCCTGTGGGATCTCTCGGCCCCGTCCACCTTCCTCCTGTGGGATCTCTCCTCCCCGTCCCTCTGACTCCTGTGGGATCTCTGCTCCCCGTCCCCCTTCCTCCTGTGGGATCTCGTCCCCGTCCACCTTCCCCCTGTGGGATCTCTCGGCCCCGTCCACCTTCCTCCTGTGGGATCTCTCCTCCCCGTCCCCCTTCCTCCTGTCGGGTCTCTCGGCCCCGTACCCCTTCCTCCTGTGGGCTCTCCTCCCCGTCCCCCTTTCTCCTTTGGGGTCTCTCCTCCCCGTCCCACTTCCTCCTGTGGGGTCTCTCCTCCCCGACCCCCTTCCGCCTGTGGGGTCTCTCGGCCACTCCCCCTTCCTCCTGTGGGGTCTCGTACCCTTCCTCCTTCCTCCTGTGGGGTCTATCCTCCCCGTCACCCTTCCTCCTGTGGGGTCTCCCTCCCCGTCCCCCTTCCTCCTGTGGGATCTCCCCTCCCCGTCCCCCTTCCTCCTGTGGGGTCTCCCCTCCCCGTCCCCCTTCCTCCTGTGGGATCTCAGCTCCCTGTCCCCCTTCCTCCTTTGGGATCTCCCCTCCCCGTCCCCCTTCCTCCTGTGGGATCTCCCGTCCCCGTCCCGCTTCCTCCTGTGGGGTCTCTCCTCCCAGTCCCCCTTCCTCCTGTGGGATCTCTCCTGCCCGTCCCCCTTCCTCCTGTGGGGACTCTCCTGCCCGTCCCCCTTCCTCCTGTGGGGTCTCTCCTGCCCATCCCCCTTCCTCCTGTGGGGTCTCTCCTGCCCGTCCCCCTTCCTCCTGTGGGGTCTCTCCTCCCCATCCCCATTCCACCTGTGGGGTCTCTCCTCCCCGTCCCCCTTCCTCCTGTGGTGTCTCTCCTCCCCGTCCCCCTTCCGCCTGTGGGGACTCTCCTCCCCGTCCCCCTTCCTCCTGTGGGGTCTCTCCTCCCCGTCCCCCTTCCTCCTGTGGGGTCTCTCCTCCCCGACCCCCTTCCGCCTGTTGGGGTCTCTCGGCCCCGTCCTCCTTCCTCCTGTGGGATCTCGTCCCCTTCCCCCCTTCCTCCTGTAGGATCTCGTCCCCTTCCCCCTTCCTCCAGTGGGATATCTCCTCCCCGTCCCCCTTCCTCCTGTGGGATATCTCCCTCCACGTCCCTCTTCCTCCTGTGGGGCCTCTCGGCCCCGTCCCCCTTCCTCCTGTGGGGTCTCTCCTCCCCGTCCCCCTTCCTCCTTTGGGGTCTCTCCTCCCTGTCCCCCTTCCTCCTGTGGGGTCTCTCCTCCACGTCCCCCTTCCCGCTGTGGGATCCCCGTGCCCCTACCCCCTGTGGGATCTCCCCTCCCTGTCCCCCTTACCCCTGTGGGATCTCCCCTCCCCGTCCCACTACCCCCTGTGGGGTCCTCTCCTCCCCGTCCCCCTTCCCCCTGTGGGGTCTCTCCTCCCCGTCCCCCTTCCCCCTGTGGGGTCTCTCGTCCCCATCCCCCTGTGGGATCTCTCCCCCCCGTCCCCCTTCCCCCTGTGGGATCTCTCCCCCCCGTCCCCCTTCCCCCTGTGGGATCTCTCACCCCGTTCACCTTCCTCCTGTGGGATCTCTCCTCCCCGTCCCCCTTCCCGCCTGTGGGGTCTCTCGGCCCCGTCCCCCTTCCTCCTGTGGGATCTCGTCCCCTTCCCCCTTCCTCCTGTGGGATCTCGTCCCCTTCCCCCTTCCTCCAGTGGGATATCTCCTCCCCGTCCCCCTTCCTCTTGTGGGATATCTCCTCCCCGTCCCTCTTCCTCCTGTGGGGTCTCTCGGCCCCGTCCCCCTTCCTCCTGTGGGGTCTATCCTCCCAGTCCTCCTTCCTCCTGTGGGGTCTCTCCTCCACGTCCCCCTTCCTCCTTTGGGGTATATCCTCCACGTCCCCCTTCCTCCTGTGGGATATCTCCTCCCCGTCTGCCTTCCCCCTTTGGGGTCTCTCGGCCCCGTCCCCCTTCCTCCTGTGGGGTCTCTCGTCCCCGTCCCCCTTCCTCCTGTGGGATCTCCCCTCCCTGTCCCCCTTCCTCCTGTGGGATCTCCTACCCGTCCCCCTTCCTCCTGTGGGGTCTCAATTGCCCATCCCCCTTCCTCCTGTGGGATCTCTCCTCCCGTCCCCCTTCCTCCTGTGGGGTCCCTCCTCCCAGTCCCCATTCCTCCTGTGGGATCTCCCCCTCCCCGTCCCCCTTCCCCCTGTGGGATCTCCCCTCCCCGTCCCACTACCCCCTGTGGGGTCTCTCCTCCCCGTCCCCCTTCCCCCTTTGGGGTCTCTCCTCCCCATCGCCTTTCCCGTGTGGGGTATCTCCTCCCCGTCCCCCTTCCCCCTGTGGGGTCTCTCGTCCCCGTCCCCCTTCCCCCTGTGGGGTCTCTCCCCCCGTCCCCCCTTCCCCCTGTGGGATCTCTCCCCCCCGTCCCCCTTCCCCTGTGGGATCTCTCGGCCCCGTCCACCTTCCTCCTGTGGGATCTCTCCTCCCCGTCCCCCTTCCTCCTGTGGGATCTCGTCCCCTTCCCCCTTCCTCCTGTGGGATCTCGTCCCCTTCCCCCCTTCCTCCAGTGGGATATCTCCTCCCCGTCCCCCTTCCTCCAGTGGGATATCTCCTCCCGTCCCTCTTCCTCCTGTGGGGTCTCTCGGCCCCGTCCCCTTTCCTCCTGTGGGGTCTCTCCTCCCCGTCCCCCATCCTCCTGTGGGATCTCCCCTCCCCATCCCCCTTCCTCCTGTGGGATCTCCTCCCCGTCCTCCTTCTTCCTGTGAGATCACTCCTCCCCGTCCCCCTTCCTCCTGTGGGGTCCTCAATTGCCCATCCCCTTTCCTCCTGTGGGATCTCTCCTGCCCATCCCCTTCCTCCTGTGGGAACTCTCCTCCCCGTCCACTACCCTCCTGTGGGATCTCTCCTCCCCATCCCCCCTTCCTCCTGTGGGATCTCTCTTCCCCATCCACCCTTCCTCCTGTGGGATCTATTCTCCCCGTCCCCCTTCCTCCTGTGGGGTCTATCCTCCAGTCCTCCTTCCTCCTGTGGGGTCTCTCCTCCACGTCCCCCTTCCTCCTTTGGGGTATATCCTCCACGTCCCCCCTTCCTCATGTGGGATATCTCCTCTCCGTCTGCCTTCCCCCTTTGGGGTCTCTCGGAGCCCCGTCCCCCTTCCTCCTGTGGGGTCTCTCGTCCCCGTCCCCCTTCCTCCTGTGGGATCTCCCCTTCCTGTCCCCCCTTCCCTCCTGTGGGATCTCCTCCCCGTCCCCCTTCTTCCTGTGGGATCTCTCCTACCCGTCCCCCTTCCTCCTGTGGGGTCTCAATTGCCCATCCCCCTTCCTCCTGTGGGATCTCTCCTCCCCGTCCCCCTTCCTCCTGTGGGGTCCCTCCTCCCAGTCCCCATTCCTCCTGTGGGATCTCCCCTCCCCGTCTCCCTTCCCCCTGTGGGATCTCCCCTCCCCGTCCCACTACCCCCTGTGGGGGTCTCTCCTCCCCGTCCCCCTTCCCCCTTTGGGGGTCTCTCCTCCCCGTCGCCTTTCCCGTGTGGGGTATCTCCTCCCCGTCCCCCTTCCCCCTGTGGGGTCTCTCGTCCCCGTCCCCCTTCCCCCTGTGGGGTCTCTCCCCCCGTCCCCCTTCCCCCTGTGGGATCTCTCCCCCCCGTCCCCCTTCCCCCTGTGGGATCTCTCGGCCCCGTCCACCTTCCTCCTGTGGGATCTCTCCTCCACCGTCCCTCCTGACTCCTGTGGGATCTCTGCTCCCCGTCCCCCTTCCTCCTGTGGGATCTCGTCCCCGTCAACCTTCCCCTGTGGGATCTCTCGGCCCCGTCCACCTTCCTCCTGTGGGATCTCTCCTCCCCCGTCCCCCTTCCTCCTGTCGGGTCTCTCGGCCCCATACCCCTTCCTCCTGTGGGGCTCTCCTCCCCGTCCCCCTTTCTCCTTTGGGGTCCTCTCCTCCCCGTCCCACTTCCTCCTGTGGGGTCTCTCCTCCCCGACCCCCTTCCGCCTGTGGGGTCCTCTCGGCCACTCCCCCTTCCTCCTGTGGGGTCTCGTACCCTTCCTCCTTCCTCCTGTGGGGTCTATCCTCCCCGTCACCCTTCCTCCTGTGGGGTCTCCCCTCCCCGTCCCCCTTCCTCCTGTGGGATCTCCCCTCCCCGTCCCCCTTCCTCCTGTGGGGTCTCCCCTCCCCGTCCCCCTTCCTCCTGTGGGATCTCAGCTCCCTGTCCCCCTTCCTCCTTTGGGATCTCCCCTCCCCGTCCCCCTTCCTCCTGTGGGATCTCCCGTCCCCCGTCCCCCTTCCTCCTGTGGGGTCTCTCCTCCCAGTCCCCCTTCCTCCTGTGGGATCTCTCCTGCCCGTCCCCCTTCCTCCTGTGGGGACTCTCCTGCCCGTCCCCCTTCCTCCTGTGGGGTTTCTCCTGCCCATCCCCCTTCCTCCTGTGGGGTCTCTCCTGCCCGTCCCCCTTCCTCCTGTGGGGTCTCTCCTCCCCATCCCCATTCCACCTGTGGGGTCTCTCCTCCCCGTCCCCCTTCCTCCTGTGTATCTCTCCTCCCCGTCCCCCCTTCTGCCTGTGGGGACTCTCCTGCCGTCCCCCTTCCTCCTGTGGGGTCTCTCCTCCCCGTCCCCCTTCTTCCTGTGGGTCTCTCCTGCCCGTCCCCCTTCCTCCAGTGGGGTCTCTCCTTCCCGTCACCCTTCCTCCTGTGGGATCTCCCCTCATCGTCCCCCTTCCTCCTGTGGGATCTCTCTTCCCCGTCCCTCCTGTGGAATCTCTCCTCCCCGTCCCTCCTGAGGGATCTCTCCTCCCGTCCCCCTGAGGGATCTCTCCTCCCCGTCCCATCTTCCTGCTATGGGATGTCCCCTCCCCGTCCCCCTTCCTCCTGTGGGATCTCTGCTCCCCGTCCCCCTTCCTCCTGTGGGACCTCTGCTCCCCGTCCCCCTTCCTCCTCTGGGATCTCTGCTCCCCGTCCCCCTTCCTCCTGTGGGATCTCTCACCCCCTTCCCCCTTCATCCTGTGGGGTCTCTCCTCCCCGTCCCCCTTCCTCCTGTGGGGTCTCTCCTCCCCGTCCCCCTTCCTCCAGTGGGGTCTCTCGGCCCCGTCCCCCTTCCTCCTCTGGGATCTCCCCTCCACGTCCCCTTCCTCCTGTGGGGATATCAGCTCCCCATCCCCCTTCCTCCTGTGGGATCTCTCCTCCCCGTCCCCCTTCCTCCTGTGGGGTCCCTCCTCCCAGTCCCCATTCCTCCTGTGGGATCTCCCCCTCCCCGTCCCCCTTCCCCCTGTGGGATCTCCCCCTCCCCGTCCCACTACCCCCTGTGGGGTCTCTCCTCCCCGTCCCCCTTCCCCCTTTGGGGTCTCTCCTCCCCATCGCCTTTCCCGTGTGGGGTATCTCCTCCCCGTCCCCCTTCCCCCTGTGGGGTCTCTCGTCCCCGTCCCCCTTCCCCCCTGTGGGGTCTCTCCCCCCGTCCCCCTTCCCCCTGTGGGATCTCTCCCCCCCCGTCCCCCTTCCCCCTGTGGGATCTCTCGGCCCCGTCCACCTTCCTCCTGTGGGATCTCTCCTCCCCGTCCCCCTTCCTCCTGTGGGATCTCGTCCCCTTCCCCCTTCCTCCTGTGGGATCTCGTCCCCTTCCCCCTTCCTCCAGTGGGATATCTCCTCCCCGTCCCCCTTCCTCCTGTGGGGTCCCTCCTCCCAGTCCCCATTCCTCCTGTGGGATCTCCCCTCCCCGTCCCCCTTCCCCCTGTGGGATCTCCCCTCCCCGTCCCACTACCCCCTGTGGGGTCTCTCCTCCCCGTCCCCCTTCCCCCTTTGGGGTCTCTCCTCCCCATCGCCTTTCCCGTGTGGGGTATCTCCTCCCCGTCCCCCCTTCCCCCTGTGGGGTCTCTCGTCCCCGTCCCCCTTCCCCTGTGGGGTCTCTCCCCCCCGTCCCCCTTCCCCCTGTGGGATCTCTCCCCCCCGTCCCCCTTCCCCCTGTGGGATCTCTCGGCCCCGTCCACCTTCCTCCTGTGGGATCTCGTCCCCTTCCCCCTTCCTCCTGTGGGATCTCGTCCCCTTCCCCCTTCCTCCAGTGGGATATCTCCTCCCCGTCCCCCTTCCTCCAGTGGGATATCTCCTCCCCGTCCCTCTTCCTCCTGTGGGGTCTCTCGGCCCCGTCCCCTTTCCTCCTGTGGGGTCTCTCCTCCCGTCCCCCATCCTCCTGTGGGATCTCCCCTCCCCATCCCCCTTCCTCCTGTGGGATCTCCTCCCCGTCCTCCTTCTTCCTGTGAGATCACTCCTCCCCGTCCCCCTTCCTCCTGTGGGGTCTCAATTGCCCATCCCC